>NW_013678054.1:6757-11382 GCF_000517525.1 Limulus polyphemus | reverse complement strand
CGAGTTATATTGTTAGTTTTACTTTACTTTGTCTATTATTACGAGTTATATTGTTAGTTTTAAAGCCAATCTAAGTTGGTTCATATAGTGCGTTACAACAGCTTGACTCAACATGAGCCAATCTAAGTTGGTTTATATAATGTGTCACAACAGCTTGACTCAACATGAGCCAATCCAACCTAATCTAAACAGTTAGAATTTGAATCTTCGAAACGTGATGAGTAACTAATTAACTAAAAAGATGTGAGTTACAAATATTATTACCAAATGAGATGAATAAAGATTTTAAAATGTGTAATATCATTTGTAGCAAGCAGCTCACGGTCTATTAACTCCAACTCCATCAGATCAAAAGAACTGCTAAAAGAACACACGAATGTATATAAAAAATTGGGAGTTTTACTGCATATTTAATACGCGGTTTTTTTTGTTTTTTTTGTTCTTTACTAGCGTTGACTTTCCTCAGAATGTTGGCGTTTGTTTACAAGTCCGTACATGTCGAGAGATGGAGCCAGGATCACTAACTTGGCATGTAAATTTTTCATAACAGTTTTAGAATTTCCAAAATGTCGAACGTTTTAGGAAAATAATATAATCGTTTCTGGAGTTGGATTAAGGAGTGGTCAGCGTGTGTTAAAGGGCTCGAGATATCCTGCTAGCTTGGTAGTGGCACGTGCTATCTTGTACCAATGAGCTTCTGTTGAAGATTGGAATTAGAATTTTCAACTTGAACGACACTATATGCTCGTGTGGGGTAAACGGACAGGTTAGAGACCCCCCTCAGGTTCAGGTATAGTTGTTGCCATTTTTAAACTACTGACCAGAGGTAAGGCAGCCTGCCATAAGGGCTTTGTCTGGCTCTTTGAACCGATTATTGTTACTGACTGTTACTTCAGTAACACACCTACAGTTTAGCATGCAAGCGTGTTCTGTGACATCACGCTTCGAACCCCAGATATTTTGATTCACAACTTAGTGATTTATTTTTATTTCCCGAAGTGATCGTTAACTGTACGAACTTATAATTATAAAATCCGGGGTTTCATTCCCCGCGGTGGACAGAGTACAGACAGCCCATTTCTTATTTTTGTACTCAGTAAACAATAACAACAAATAACACTTTTTTATTTTTACAAAAGTGTTTTTGTTTTATGAAAATTTTGTTTAATTTCGAGATCGATCAATATCACTTGGTTTTGAACGTCTCTTCCGTCGAAGTGGTCTGATATTAATAACCGTCATCCCTGGAATGTGACTTGAAGGATAAGCGGGGCGAGAACTCTTAACGAGTGCTCTCGTGATCGTATAGTTTCCCCTCACTCGAGAGTGTAAGACGCGTTACAAATTAAAAGTTTTTCAAGCGCTCGCGTGCTGGTAGAAGTTAAAACCTTTCTGACAGAAGATAAAAGTTTCGTTGGTAAAAGTTCCCTTGTATGTCTCTTGTTGGACAATCCAGACCACTTGATCGTGAAATTGAAAAAAAGGAGGATGTGCACTAACTACTTCATATCTGTTCTTCTGACATATGATCCATGTTGGCTCAAATTCAACTTATTTATGGAACATTTTATTTTGTATGATTCCATTTATTTATTATTATATTTTGGATAGCTTGTTCAACAAAGATAGAACATAGTAAAATTTGTAGCAAATTTAAACCAATATCGTTAAAGATATGGACAACTAGATAATATATAATCTCAACATAATCCTCCAGTAAGTAAGACGCATCATTCCAAGATTCATCATGTAAGTCGGGTAAAGTACAGATGTTATGAAAAGCTACTTTAATAAGTTAGTAATCTGGAAGCGTTGTCCACACAGACAATTTTTCTTTAGTACACCAGAAAAAATGAACCATATTGCGTACAGCTACTTTAATAAGTTAGTAATCTGGAAGCGTTGTCCACACAGACAATTTTTCTTTAGTACACTAGAAAAAATGAACCATATTGCGTACAGCTACTTTAATAAGTTAGTAATCTGGAAGCGTTGTCCACACAGACAATTTTTCTTTAGTAGACCAGAAAAAATGAACCATATTGCGTACGGCTATTTTAATAAGTTAGTAATCTGGAAGCGTTGTCCACACAGAAAAAAAGGGAGTTACAGGGTGCTAGGTTAGGATGGTAAAGAACCATCCATCCGAACTTCCCAATCTAAGTAGTTAAACGCGAACAATATGAGACTTGCCATCAGAATGTTGCAGGAGAACGTCTAGCAGAGGACGGATATTGACCTCGGGTTTGGGTAAGGTAATATTGTCCCTTTCCACACCAAACCCCGTTGTAAGTCCGTAAGCTTACCGCTGTCTCGCGGGGGGAAACCCGTTTGTTTCAGAACTATCCTCATAAAGAACTATATTATTAAGATAAACATAAGATAGAAATATAACATTAACTAATGAATTTTAATGTTTTTCATATGTTTTATCTATATTTTATGTGTAAGACTCAACATATCAACGCTATAACTTTGGACACGAGCATGAAAATTCTTTAAAGATTAGCAAGTCCACACAACGTTCGTGTTCCCCGGTGGGACAGCAGTAAGTCTATGGACTTACAATACTAAAATTATGGGTTCGATTCCCCTCGGTGAACACAGAGGATAGACCTGTGTGCCGTTGCTATATAAAAAAACACTCAAACCATTTATTCAGCCCTCTAGTGGTGCTTTAATATATTATCATTCAGCTCTCTAGTGGTGCTTTAATATATTATCATCTCCCTGCCCTCTGGTGGTACTTTAATATATTATCATCTCCTTGCCCTCTGGTGGTACTTTAGTATATTATCATCTCATTGCCCTCTGGTGGTATTTTAATATATTATCATCTCCCTGCCCTCTGGTGGTACTTTAATATATTATCATCTCCCTGCCCTCGCTTTTTGTTTTAATAATTAACTAGAATTAGAGATATGTATTCATTTTTTAATTATAGAAAACTTTTGGAGATTATGTTAAGAATATTTTGTTCTGTATGAACGAGGAAACGTAGTTCGTATTATTTGTCACTCTGATCTAATCCTAACAACAAACAACGAGAAAACGTAGTTCGTACTATTTGTCACTCTCTGATCTAATCCTAACAAAAAACAAGACTTAATTTCAGGTAGTAAAGTAAAAACAACGACTTCAAGTACTATAATAAAAACAACGACTTCAGGTAGTAAAGTAAAAACAACGACTTCAGGTAGTAAAGTAAAAACAACGACTTCAGGTATTGAAGTAAAAACAACGATAAAATGTAGTGCAGTAAAAACAGCAATTAAATGTACCGAAGTAAATACATATGTTGTTTTTATTGCGTGTTGCAAGTGGGATTAAAACATGGATCTTGCTAAGAATGTTTATTTTGCTAAATATCTTCAGTTAAATTAACGCTGCTTGTGTTAAAATTAACGTGATCTTGAATGTCTAGAAACTAAAAAAAAAAAACCTTTTAGTTTACCACAGAAGAGTGAAACTGACACAACAAGATAACTCAATTCTCAGGTGGATTTGTTTTAAACTAGTGTTCATAAAACACGGAAAGGAGCCATAATTCTGAGTAATCCTTTACAAAACTGCGTACGCTGAAGTATCTTTTTTTTTTTTTGTAGCCATTTACATGAGTCTGTGCTGCTTTGATGAGAAGCGTTTTGTCCCTTGCTCTATCTTTAATGCTAACATTCCTACTTTTGGGGACAATAATTGTCGACTTTGTTCCTTCTGGCCACTGGTAGCTTTAAGCCTCTGGCTCGCTTGAATAAACCCCGCAAAAGAGGCTTAACACCTTCAGCTTCCTGCTCCCAGAGAGTTTGGAAACTAGGTAAACAGAACTGCGTCTATTCAGGGGCAGGTTTCCCACGTTTCGCGCCAAAAAGGACTCGAGTAGCCCACGCTCTCTTTAAACGTCAGACGAATAGCCGCCCACTCTATCTCGACACTTTGGAGCACTGCTTCAATCCACTGGTAATCCTACCCTAGACGTGAATTAAATAACTCATAATCCCAATGATCTTGCCTTGACTGCTATAGAGAAACACATTCTAAACACTACGTTTGCCTAATGGGAACTTCTTGAAACTTTCCACGCCTGTAGAATTTCCGTAAAATTAAAAGCAATTGATAAGTTAGGCAGATAATAAAAGATATTAAGTATACGACCGATAGAGTGACCTGTAGATAGACCATACGTCAAACCATCGCTTAAATTTAAAGTTATTTTATTGGATAAAACGTGTTTGGCTAGCAAGTGTAAAAATACCTTTCAAGAGTAACTCTGACTGGAATATAGTGGGCGTAATTATGAACAAATGAAATAACCGTAAACTCCTGAGAATATCCCAAAAGTTGCTTAACGTTTCGACTTTATACCTTCGTCAGAAGCATACATTTTCTGAAAAAGGAGTAACGTTGATTAAATGTAATATATATTCTCTGCAGTCAACGGTTGTTTCATAACAATACATGTATTTGAAATGGAATGACATGTTAAAATTAACAAGTATCTGGCAGAGAATACGTATGGCATGCATCTTGAGTCAAGCTGTTGTAACACACTATATAAACCAACTTAGATTGGCTCATGTTGAGTCAAGCTGTTGTGACACATTATATAAACCAACTTAGATTGGCTC
>NW_013678054.1:0-5789 GCF_000517525.1 Limulus polyphemus | reverse complement strand
AACAATATATATATATGTGTAAGTATACGTACTGAAACAATATATATATATGTGTAAGTATACGTACTGAAACAATATATATATATGTGTAAGTATACGTACTGAAACATATATATATATATGTGTAAGTATACGTACTGAAACAATATATATATACGTGTAAATATACGTACTGAAACAATATATATATATATGTATGTGTAAGTATACGTACTGAAACAATATATATATATGTTTCAGTACGTATACTTACACACAATATATATATATGTGTGTAAGTATACGTACTGAAACAATATATATATATGTGTAAGTATACGTACTGAAACAATATATATATAACACCACATGACTCGTGTTAACAAGTATCTAGTTAACACCACATGACTCGTGTTAACATCTTGTTATTAACATGTCAATATTGTACTACTTACCTTCTAAACGTTTCTAAAAGTTTTATCCTTGACTATTTCTACTGTGTAACCAATCAAATTTGTTACGTTCTCTGGTGGGAAACTAAATCACACTTATACAGTTGTAGTAAAATATCCAGATGTTTTACTACTGTCAAGACTAAACTATTTCTGACATATTTTTTCTACTGTCAAGACTAAACTATTTCTGATATATTTTTACTACTGTCAAGACTAAACTATTTCTGATATATTTTTACTACTGTCAAGACTAAACTATTTCTGATGAGATAAATTCACTACTGTCAAGACTAAACTATTTCTGATATATTTTTACTACTGTCAAGACTAAACTATTTCTGATATATTTTTACTACTGTCAAGACTAAACTATTTCTGATATATTTTTACTACTGTCAAGACTAAACTATTTCTGATATATTTTTACTACTGTCAAGACTAAACTATTTCTGATATATTTTTACTACTGTCAAGACTAAACTATTTCTGATATATTTTTTCTACTGTCAAGACTAAACTATTTCTGATATATTTTTACTACTGTCAAGGCTAAACCATTTCTGATATATGTTTACTACTGTCAAGACTAAACTATTTCTGATATATTTTTAATACTGTCAAGGCTAAACCATTTCTGATATATGTTTACTACTGTCAAGACTAAACTATTTCTGATATATTTTTATCCTAATTAAAATTTGGAGACATTTAGTTAATGTATGTAATGATCTTTCAATGAACTGGACTGGACGGGCCTAGCGATTAGCTTGCCGGGCTGAAGATCGAACGGTCCAGGGTTCGAGACGCGATACCATTATGCACGCTGCATACTTTCAGTCTGTTCTGATTGAAAAAGCTAGCCCTTTAGCGGCTGGTGCTTCTTAAAATTAAAGGCTATACCTGAACTCCAGAGGTCTCATACCAGGTCGTTTAGCCAACATGCTTAAAAAGGTTAACAATTCCAACAAAATAGCATTTCCGTTGTTTCAGAATAATATAGGTAAATAATATATATAACTGGTGCTAACGTACATACATATATATATATATATATTGTTTCAGTACGTATACTTACACACACACACATATATATATATATATATATATATATTTATTCAGTACGTATATTTATACACATATATATATATTGTTTCAGTACGTAAACTTACACACATATATATATTGTTGCAGTACGTATACTTACACATATAATTCTGTTTCATCAGTAAGTCAGTTTAATGGCCTGTTTCATCAGTTGTCAAGAAAGAAGTTAGATAATATATGTGAGGAATGAGTTCATATATATGTGTCACCACATGACTCATGTTAACAAGTATCTAGTTAACACCACATGACTAATATTAACAAGTATATAATTAGAACCACAAAACTGGTATTAACAAGTAGTTAGTTAACAGCACTTGACTGGTATTAACAAGTATCTAGTTAACACCACATGATTCGTGTTAACAAGTAGTTAGTTAATACCACATGACTCGTGTTAACAAGTAGTTAGTTAACACAACTTCACTGGTATTAACAAGTAGTTAGTTAACACCACATGACTCGTGTTAACAAGTAGTTAGTTAACACCACATGACTCGTGTTAACAAGTAGTTAGTTAACACCACATGACTCGTGTTAACAAGTATCTAGTTAACACCACATGACTCGTGTTAACAAGTATCTAGTTAACACCACATGACTCGTGTTAACAAGTATCTAGCTTCCTGTTTCATCAGTAAGTCAGTTTAATGTCCTGTTTCATCAGTAAGTCAGTTTAATTATTAAACTGACTTACTGATGAAACAGGACATTAAACTGACTTACTGATGAAACAAGACATTAAACTGACTTACTGATGAAACAGGATATTAAACTGACTTTCTTCAGTACTATTCGCTTCATTAACTTAACCAATTTTATTGTTTGTATTTTTTCTCAACGGCCAGTGTTAGTAATAGCCAAGTCAAAACCTTTGCATTAAGTGGTTTAACACAAGATCACATCAAATCTAACACACGTTTTTAAACGTTCCTAAATGCAACATTAACAGTTATTTCTGTGGCCACACATAAAGTCATATACTTTCACTAGGCAAAGACCAAGATTATTAAACATTACTTGACACAAATCAAAATTGTTAGAAGGTCGCTTAACACGGATCAGAGTTATTAGAGCATTATCATATACAGATCATGATTATTAGAACATTATTTAACACAGATCATGATTATTATAACATCATTTAACACAGGTCATGATTATTAGAACATCATTTAACACTAGGGGTTGACGACTGTGTCGTGTTAGAAGACTTCATGTTCTAAAGATGGTTTACAGGGGTTGACGACTGTGTCGTGTTAGGAGACTTCATGTTCTAAAGATGGTTTACAGAGGTTGACGACTGTGTCGTGTTAAGAGACTTCATGTTCTAAAGATGGTTTACAGAGGTTGACGACTGTGTCGTGCAGTAGTTATTAATTTGGTTTTAATTTACCCGGAATGATCACATGTTCATATTTTATAATAACAAGATAATCGGTTACTGTAACTAGGACGTTAGTACATAATATCATTAATGCAAAGTAATCTTGTTTGTATTCAGTTTTCCCAACAAGGCTTACGTGTTTGATGTTTTCTAAGGAATGCGAGTCTTAAGTAGTCTGCGCTTAAGTTGTTTCGGCATATTCTATTAACTAGGTATTTACACGTGAATTATCCAAGACCGGTTACTTTACATCAAGAGTATTTAACATTATCAAACATGTCTATTGATAGTTGTGTCTTTAATGTTCTATTTACATCGTGTAAACGTGTACAATAACTTACGTTTTAAATTTATGTAACTTTGTCTGTATGTCTGACGGGACATTTCTGTAAGTAAAATTTATGTTAGACTTAAAGTGGTCATAACAAATATTTGTAATCATTCTAACTCTCCTTAAGGTGACGAATACATTAGGCTATATTACTACTTGTTGGAAGGTTGTGAGTTATACATTAGGCTATATTACTACTTGTTGGAAGGTTGTGAGTTATACATTAGGCTAAAGTACTTGTTGGAAGGTTGTGAGTTATACATTAGGCTAAAGTACTTATTAGAAGGTTGTGAGTTACACATTAGGCTAAAGAACTGGTTGGAAGGTTGTGAGTTATACATTAGGCTAAAGAACTCGTTGGTAGGTTGTGAGTTATACATGAGGCTAAAGAACTGGTTGGAATGTTGTGGGTTATACGTGAGGCTAAAGTACTGGTTGTAAGGTTGTGAGTTATACATTAGGCTAAAGAAATGGTTGGAAGGTTGTGAGTTATACATTAGGCTAAAGAACTGTTTGGAAGGTTGTGAGTTATACATTAGGCTAAAGAACTCGTTGGAAGGTTGTGAGTTATACATTAGGCCAAAGTACTTATTAGAAGGTTGTGAGTTATACATAGGCTAAAGTACTTATTAGAAGGTTGTGAGTTATACATTAGGCTAAAGAACTGGTTGGAATGTTGTGAGTTATACGTGAGGCTAAAGTACTTGTTGGAAGGTTGTGAGTTATACATTAGGCTAAAGTACTGGTTGGAAGGTAGTGAGTTATACATTAGGCTAAAGAACTCGTTGGAAGGTTGTGAGTTATACATTAGGCTAAAGAACTGGTTGGAAGGTTGTGAGTTATACATTAGGCTAAAGTACTTATTAGAAGATTGTGAGTTATACATCTAAACTACCTGTATATGTTCTTAGTTTTGTACCTAAACTACCTAAACATATTGTTAGTTTTATACCTAAACTACCTGTTTTTATTTAAGCTGCATGCACATTTTGAAACTTAGCATTCGACTTAATTTTTTTTAAGGGTTCTATATATAATATTTTGCTTTTTTTGGAAACAGCTTCAAATTAATTTGTATTTGAACGTTCAAGCAACAGAGTGTTATAAATATTGAACTAATGTGTGGCATCAACATTTCGATATGCTAACATGAACATTGGTCAGATCCTGTGACTGTTTCAATGTGTTATGCAAAAAACCGGGTATTCTAGTGGTGTGGTATCCTACTGACTGTGATCGGTATATATAGTTGAGAAAGACTAATAAGTCATTGTGGAGTGTTATACCAGTAATCAATCAATATTTAACATCATAATCGTAACAAAATACTGTTTCCGAAATAGATCTAGTCATTGATAACTAAATATTCAAACAAATACTATCGATAGTATTAATTATATACAAAAAAAAATTGTTATTATTTATCAATTGTAGCTTTTCTCATTCAAAAATGAAATAGAACGTGTATATATATTATGTTGTTTCTTTATTGCTATTATTATTGCTAAGTTCATGCTGTTCAGGGGAAAGCTCATGAACGAGACGTAAAAAGGTTAGACGAGTAGGATAGCAATATAAAACTAGTATGTTACCCAGGCAACGCACGAGAGAAAAGGTCTAGCAAGTCACTCAGCCATAGGCGGCAACAGCTTGGGCGTGTCAAACGTGGAGCAATAGGAGCACTGAGCCACTACACCTGCAGCCTGCCGGGAATTCTTCGTTGCAGGTGTACCGAGTACAGTGGTATCTTAGCAACCGTACGTTTGATCGTAATTTGGTGGACAGCGTTACGAGTTCGTGTAATATAAAGTTCAAGCTTTGCTGTCTCATGGTTGCTTGCGTTTTTGTTTAATGTACACTGAGGATGGTTTCATCTTAATTACATGTCATAAGGTCCTAGAAATGTCCCTGTTTCTTTGTCCTTGACTAATAGCTGACAATATTACGATAATTAGGTCATACGTTCTTAGATATTTCCCAGTTCCTTTGTCCTTGTCTAGCAGTTAACAGTGTTACGAAAGCTGAATTAAAGTTTGTTTTAACCAATTTTTCTCGGTGTGGTTCCATCATCTCCAAGATGTTAAAGCACAACTTACCTAATATTATGTTATTATACATCACATTTTTGTTCGAAAATACCTGAAATACTTTAACTTGTAGCTTAGACCAGAAAATATTCCATCTTTACTGATACAAACAAAACGTTTCTTTCTGATTTCGTTAACACCTACACCTACCTAAAGGTGTTGTTGACATCATGATTGGAAATACCAAAACGTTTATAAAATAGTTTTGTGTAAACTTTACACAATAAATGATGTTCTAATAATCATGATCTGTGTTAAATGATGTTCTAATAATCATGATCTGTACATGGTGATGTTTTAATAATCATGATCTGTACATGATGATGTTCTAATAATCATGACCTGTACATGGTGATGTTTTAATAATCATGATCTGTACATGATGATGTTCTAATAATCATGATCTTAAACCATCTTTAGAACATGAAGTCTCTTAACACGACACA
>NW_013678053.1:5440-11420 GCF_000517525.1 Limulus polyphemus | reverse complement strand
ATCCAGATTCCTCCATCGATCGAGAACAGAAACAAGAGACCTATATAAGTCACCGTATCCATCCATATTCCTTCATCGATCGAGTACAGAAACAAGAGACTTCTATATAAGTCACCGTATCCATCTTGATTCCTTCATCGTTCGAGTAAGTTGAATCCATACCTTTAATACTCCTCTATCTATTCATCGTCTAATTATCGATGTCCCTCACTAAGCAAACAAACATGGAGGTTATTACGTCATCCAACCATCGAAGAAGATGATTCAGAAACAACTAAATATTTTAAGCGTAGTAGGAATATTTCCAGAGAAATGTTGTATTGTTGTATCTTACCAGCCAACTTTGAGAACGTGTTTATGAGTAGTAGTTATGCGTTAATCTACTGTCAGTCATTCATAATGAACGTTTTGTTATACACGGTCACTCAAAACGTGTAAATGTTTTGTTCGTTATTAAGCACAAAGCTGCACAAATTATGATGACGCTTTTCTAAGATATTTTCAAAACAAAGTGATGACAAACAAGTTATATAATTCAACAGTATTATTATCATCATTAAAATACCCCTTGAATAACGTATTATCGAGATAAAAACAGTCAACGGCGTTAAGACCACCATTTTATTCTGGGATATTATTTTGATGAATGGCTACCTCGATTGTATTATACGCTGTATCTATATTATTAATTATGTGTTATTGTATGTTGTCTTGAAATTATGAATCCCATCAGTAACATTACTGTATTAAAACCAAAACCTCTTGATGTTCAGCTCAAAGCTACACAATGGGCTATCTGTGCTGTGCCCATCACGGGTATCGAAACCCAGTTTTTAGCGTTATAAGTCTTGAGACTCATTGCTGTCCAGAGATGCATCTGTCCAATCATTTTATTACAGATGACCTTGTTTACGTTTGTAGTTCTCTGTATACTCTAACTTAGATAATAAAGAAGTTTCCTTGGTTTTAGTGAGCGGTTCATCATCTTTAACTGAATAGTATATGATTAATGATGATTTAGTTTTTATAGTTTTCACTTCGTATTCCAAAGAGTTTTAAGAGGATCTGGTAATATTAATTTGGTTTGGTTTTTCAGAGAACTAAAATTTCAAGACATCTCTACCAAAGAGCTATGCTGATGAAAAATGGCATTCTTCGAAAACATTAACTTTTATATTGAAATTAATGAGTGCTGTAACACTGTAATGTGGAAGTATGACTTGTTAAAAAAGTTCCTTTCTAGAAGTTACCAGTGAGTTAACCTTTCAGTTCAGTTAATAAGACACTCGGGTTTGATCGCGAAGAAATACAAAATGATTAATGCAGTAATAAACAAATAACTCGTTAGAATATATAAATACATATAACTTATCTTCAAATTAAACTGGAATCCCTTCCTTAAATATGAATTTCTTATTCAAATCAACGGTGCGGTGTTTAGTCTCACTGTAAACTTGTATAGAAAAGATGTCAGCGAGTAAGTTTAGGTATATAATTGAGAATTAGATTAATAACGGATATTACAATATTCAAAACTCTGAAGATGACTGTAAATACATATTTAACCCCCAGGTTTCCACCTCGAGAGATTTAACAATGAATTACGACCATTAAATTAATTCTCACATTTTGTAAACCATGTAGTGTTCTAGATTTTTCAGTAAACAAATTACAATTAACGGACATCGAGTTGTTCTTAAATACGTAGCATTAGTAGAAGATATACGGGTAGATAAAATTGTATAAAGAGAGAGAGAGAGAGAGAAGCGCATAGGTACGTGTATGCATCATACATCTGAATACAAAAAGGGCTAAGAAATCGATGAGGTACAGATGGGAAGAACTGGGACATGATTGGTTGAATGATTTAGGAATAAGAACTGCGGTGGTGACTTTGGTATATATTAAGTAAAGTACATATTTTGATGAATAAATAAAGCACGAATATATTACTTAGTTCTATGTTGTATTACGTACAAAGTTTCGGCATATCAAAACAGTTTCTTTGGAAATGTTATTTAATATAAGAAAATGTTCTGTAAAAGGCGCATTATTCATAACTAAGGTATGTTTACTGAATGAGAAGAGAAATGAAGTGGAATACTGTTTGAAAAAAATGACGAAATATTTTAAAAGGAAAACATCCTATTCATTCGATGGAGTAGGGTTAGTTTGTGAAATATTACAGAAATAAGATGAAGGGGAACATGAAGAAAAACGTAGATGAAAGTAACAGCTTAGTGAGACTAAAAATGCGGCTTTTTTTACAATGGAAAGTCAATTTAGATGTGTTTTTATAGGAGGGAAACCAAGTTCAAGAACAATTCTGCCACAGTCATAAACCGCTTTCTAGGAAAGCGGTTCAGATCAGCAGAAGTGCAAATATTTCCTACACTTCTACTTATTCAGAAATATATATATATGCAAATAACATGGATGGAAGTCCTTTGAAAATATTAGTGTAATTTCGGAAATGTGTTTAGTTTAGGCAATATAATTCAACTTATGCACAAAATTATTACACTCTTTAGCCTAAAGAATGTCTTGTGTATCATTAATAAAGCTTATACAATTAGTGTGATCATTATTAAACGCCATATTATCAAGGGAGATAATAGTGTGACGAAATTACTGATGCTTTCAACATGAACGGTGTCTTATGTTATACATCAGATAAATAGTAAGGACAGAGACTCCCATGATTCATACGTACTCATGCTTAATATATAACTGCTAAAGAGGAGAAGGTCGTCTGGTCACAAGCTGTGATGTATGTTCAGCGACGTATCGCGAATTTATATCTTGGAATTTCCGACACGCAGCCCAGAACGCTATTAGTACATTCAAGAAAACATACTATATGCATGAAAAAACAGTATCTTTAACACAGTTCAAATATGCCTTCACTCACTCATGCGTTCTGAATCAGTATGTAATGTAACAAATATTAACTCGAACTATATCACCAGAATATAATCATAAGCAATGATGTAAAAGTCATCCATCATGTTTAAAATTGACTCAATGGTGTAAAAGTCATCCATAATGTTTTAAATTGGCTCAATGGTGTAAGTCATCCATCATGTTTAAAATTGACTCAGTGGTGTAAAAGTCATCCATAACATAAATTGGCTCAATGGTGTAAAAGTCATACATAATGTTTTAAATTGGCTCAATGGTTTAAAAGTCATCCATAATGTTTTAAAGTGGCTCAATGGTGTAAAAGTCATCCATAATGTTTAAATTGGCTCAATGGTGTAAAAGTCATCCATAATGTTTTAAATTGGCTCAATGGTGTAAAAGTCACCCGTAATGTTTTAAATTGGCTCAATGGTGTACAAGTCATACATAATGTTTTAAAGTGGCTCAAGGGAATAAAAGTCATCCATAATGTTTTAAAGTGGCTCAATGGTGTAAAAGTGATCCATAATGTTTTAAATTGAACTTAAACATTTTTATTTATTTATAATATTCGCGCAAAGCTACCCAGGAGTCATTTGGAACGGACAGGCTGGAAGTAAATATCAACCACCAACAGTGGGGGTTTGGACAGCATTCTTGAAGCACACCCACAACCCCAATGGAGTAGTAGAGTGCGAACTATGGACCCTCCAATTCTCATTCCGGCACGCTGAAACTAGGCCACGCCCGACTCAAATTTACTAAAATTGTTTTGAAGGTGTATAAATATAATTCATACAACAATAACAAAATATTGAACTGTGAATAAATTATAACTGATAGACCTATGTCAATTACATCACATTTTCACACCTACCGCTTCAATATTCCACTATGTTATTACGTCACATTTTCACACTTATCGCTTTAATATTCCACTATGTTATTACGTCACATTTTCACACTTATCGCTTCATTATTCCACTATGTTATTACGTCACATTTTCACACTTATCGCTTCATTATTCCACTATGTTATTACGTCACATTTTCACACTTATCGCTTTCATTATTCCACTATGTTATTACGTCACATTTTCACACTTATCGCTTCATTATTCCACTATGTTATTACGTCACATTTTCACACTTATCGCTTCATTATTCCACTATGTTATTACGTCACATTTTCACACTTATCGCTTCAATATTCCACTATATTATTACGTCACATTTTTAAACTCATCGCTTCAATACTTCATGTTACTACGTCACAATTCTACACTCATCGGTTCAATACTACACAATGTTTTAAGTACGACAATAAACGATGTAATCACAAATATTTTTTTTTTATTTAGTGTGTATCATTATTTTTGCCAACCTGTATGATGTCATCTCCTGTCTATGAATAAAAGCGTGATTTTTGAGACTTTATACTGAATCGAAACTTGTAGCCAGATCTAACTACACACACACATTATTATATATACACACATACGTGTAGGTATTTGTGTTTATTTGAAACAAGTTATGTTCTTCTGCAATCATGACTAATGATTTGATTTGATTAACTGATCTGTTTATGAGTGATTACACAGAAGTTGGAGCGACGTCTGATATAGATAATGTATTAACCCTCTTTGGGCATTGGTGTTTTGACAGGTTATACAACAAATGTTTCACTTGTATATTCTGGAAAGAATTTTCGAATGTTAGTCGAATCAATTCCTTGTTAATTCATTTCGTTGTTTTTAAGATGAAGGCTTGTACTTGGTAGAGAAAACAGCACAATTACTTAACAAAACACGGTGTCGTTATTTACAAAATGTATTCATTATATTTAGATCTTAAATGCATTTATCTCCACCTTTTGTAAATTTTAGAACCAGTAAGATGTATATATATATATAATGTATAATATGATTATCCTACACAGCGAAAATATCATTAAATATTTCCACCTTTGACTAAGGGAATTGAAATGTTGCCCGATGAAAGAAATATCATTAAATAATTCCACCTTTGACTCAGGGAATTGAAATGTTGCCTGATGAAAGATCTAGTTCTGATACAGGGTTTACTTAATTCTATATGGCCCGGCATGGCCAGGTGGTTAAGGCGCTCGACTCGCAATCAGAGGGTCGCGGGTTCGAATCCCTCTCCCACCAAACATGCCGTGTTGGTGGTGATGACTAGCTGCCTGCCCTCTTGTCTTACACTGCTGAATTAGGGACGGCTAGTGCAGATAGCCCTCGTGTAGCTTCGCGCGAAATTCAAAACAAACTAAGAAAAGAAGTAGTTATCACTTCACGTGATTTTAATCACGTGGTCTGTTGTTTCACGAGATTTTATACAAAACATTAATGAATTTCATTAGTTATCGGACAACACGATAAATATTAATGTTATTATCAGACTATAAACTATCTTAGCTAAAACAGTCAGTATCAGAGCGCATACGTCAGGTATTTAATGAATAAGAATTGATAGTGTTCTGCCAAATATATAAATAAATAGCTTTCGAACTACTGATTACATTAATTGTTAATAGGTGATTGAATTAGCACTATAAAACAATAATGAATTAAATTTCGCATTACCGTTATCAGTCCTGGTTGTCAACTTATTGCCATAACGGATAACGTCTGTAGTATTAGCACCCAAACGCGTTGGAGATATCTATCAGACAGACAATAGACAAACGCTGATGTTAAACTAATTGTCCATTATGGAAAATCAAATAAGTGTTCGAAACTGAGCGCTTACACCCACAACGTCTCAGTTTCTACTGTCTATAGCCAGTTGTGGGAAGGTAGTTAGCGTTAAATTTCTTAAAATAGAAATGAAGCCAACCTAATATTTCTACTGATTAAACTCCCAACCTCCATCCTTACCAAAATATATTAAATAGAACTCAACAGAACTATAAGATATGAAATAGAACTATAAGAAAGGGTTTATAGTTCTATTTAACATCTTATAGTTCTATTTAACATCATATAGTTCTATTTAACATCTTATAGTTCTATTTAATATCTTATAGTTCTATTTAGTTCTATTTAATATCTTATAGTTC
>NW_013678053.1:0-4440 GCF_000517525.1 Limulus polyphemus | reverse complement strand
TTATAGTTCTATCTAATATCTTATAGTTCTATCTAGTATCTTATAGTTCTATCTAGTATCTTATAGTTCTATCTAATATCTTATAGTTCTATTTAATATCTTATAGTTCTATTTAACATCTTATAGTTCTATTTAACATCTTATAGACATATTTAGTTCTATTTTGTCTGATAGATGGGATATCTCCACAGACAATCGCTATGGCAATAAGTTAACAACCTGAACCGATAACGGTAATGCGATATCATATATATATAGTTATACCTGCACAAGAAAAGGTTTGAGTTGTGGTAATGAAAACCTGAAATAGTAATTACAATCAATACTAACAAAATAAATTCAATCAAAAAATTGTAACCTTACACTATAAATTTCATTCGTGTATTTAAAGGTGAATACCACAAAGCCTTGGGACTATTTTCTTTAGCGAAGCTAATCTGAATTGATTTTCAATTTGCTATATAGAGGGCAAAAAAAAAAACATCACGAATTATGGGGGGAAATAGTTTATTGGATCTAAATTTGTTTCTTTCAGAATATTCGTACAAAACTACACTAAGGCTATCTGCGTTAACCGTTTCTAATATTGAATAGTTGGGCTAGAGAAGGAACTGCACCTACTGCCATCTCTTGGGCTAATAAAATAGTGTTTTCAGTTTGTTTTGTTTTGAATTTCGCGCAAAGCTACACGAGGGCTATCTGCGCTAGCCGTCCCTAATTTAGCAGTGTAAGACTATAGGGAAGGCAACTAGTCATCACCACCCACCGCCAACTCTTGGACTACTCTTTTACCAACGAATAGTGGGATTGACCGTCACTGTATAACCCCCCACGGCTGAAAGGGCAAGCATGTTTGGTGTGACGGGAATTCCAACCCGCGACCCGCAGATTGCCAGTTGAGCGCCCTAATCACCTGTGCCGGGACCATAACCACCTGGCCATGCCGGGGCCCTAAAATAGTGGAAGTTAACAATCGCTCTTATAACGCATCTAATGCCTTCAAAGTGAACAGAATGATTTTGCGACAATGAAACGCAATCCCTGGATTCTCGAATTCACAACTCGGTAAGCTAATCACTATACCAAGCTCGGGGCCACCAAAATTTGACCTATTAACAAATTACTTTTAACATCAACCTTACCCTAAAAAAATTTTACTAATCTTATAAATTGAACTTGTTTTAATTAACGCAATATAATGATGTGTGCAAAAATGTACAGGTGATTAAATCAATTCCCGTAACAGAAATTACAGCAAATTTAATCATAAAGTTTTAATAACAATTCGTTAATATATATTCGCGACTTCGTAGAAAAACAAATATCTCCATCTTACGTTTTGTTAAGAAACCTCTGTGTCCTATCTTTACGTTTATCTTGGATATTTATGTAGTGATTTTAGATACCTACGAAAGATACATCTAAACAGATCAATATGTTTAGATTTATCCTTAAAGAGCAAAGCATTTCCCTCGAGCGATTACTTATAAGTTTGTTCAGACATCAATAATGTACCAACCTTTCTAAGGACGTTTATATTACTGACGAAAATAATTTAAATTCCAACTTTGCATATGATTGTTAATGATTTTTTATTTCTATTTATTATCCAATAAATTTTAGGAGTACTGTTAGTGATTAAACACAAAGCTACGCAATGGAATATCTGTGCTGTGTGTCCACCGCGGGTATCGCAACCCATTGTTAAAAGTTATAAGCCTTCAGACTGACCGCTGTGCCACTAACGGGCAATTGTAGGAGTGACATTTATTTTTCATTCTCATCTAGAAATTCGCGATTTCATAAAAACCAAAAGCAGGGTTTTATATAAATGAACGCCATATCAACGATAAAGTGGTTCAGGAATTATCTGCAGTTCAGGTGAAACATGAAAGTGTACAGTTTCAGGTTGGTTTAACTGATGTTTGTTGTCCTGCAATACTCCCTGAAGGCATAACATAGGCATACTTAAAGTTGCGACTGGTGTGAAGAGACTTAATCTGGACAAATTATTGAAATATAGACAGTGGCCTCATTAAAGCTGCAACTGGTGTGATGAGACTGAATCTGGAAAAATAGTTGAAATAAAGACAGTGGCCTCATGAAAGCTGTAAATGGTGTGATGAGACTGAATCTGGAAAAATAGTTGAAATATAGACAGTGGCTTCATTAAAGCTACAACTGGTGTGATAAGACTGAATCTGGAAAAATAGTTGAAATATAGACAGTGGCCTCATTAAAGCTGCAAATGGTGTGATGAGACTGAATCTGGAAAAATAGTTGAAATATAGACAGTGGCCTCATTAAAGCTGCAAATGGTGTGATGAGACTGAATCTGGACAAATTGTTCAAATATAGACAGTGGCCTCATTAAAGCTGCAAATTGTGTGATGAGACTGAATCTGGAAAATAGTTGAAATATAGACAGTGGCTTCATTAAAGCTACAACTGGTGTGATAAGACTGAATCTGGAAAAATAGTTGAAATATAGACAGTGGCCTCATTAAAGCTACAACTGGTGTGATGAGACTGAATCTGGACAAATTGTTCAAATATAGACAGTGGCTTCATTAAAGCTACAACTGGTGTGATGAGACTGAATCTGGACAAATTGTTTAAATATAGACATTGGCTTCATTAAAGCTACAACTGGTGTGATAAGACTGAATCTGGAAAAATAGTTGAAATATAGTGTTATATCTTTTTCAATAAAACTGTACTGTGGATTCTGAAATTGGATATTTAAGATTGCATATTTTAGCGTCCAAGTTCCTATTTACTTGTGGCGACAAAAGCGTGTTCCGGATGAGATCTCACACAACGGTATAACTGTGATATGTATGTTTTATGTTCACACGTGCATTTTGATGGAACAGTTTCATAGCCTAAGCTGTACATCAATAATGTTGTAATAACGTGTAATATTGTGCTATGGAACTGATTCAAAAGTTTCACTAAACATTATTTGTACGTATCAGATATATTCGTACAAAAAATAATATATCTCTAATCGAGTAACGAGTTCTGTTTACATTATTTCTTTTGAAATGTCTTACCTCTCTAGCTACGTGTATTTATTCATCTCTTTCCCTTTATATATATATCAGTCCAATGATTTCTCTCTCTCTCCCTCCCTGTCAATATCTATATAAAATCAATTTAATTTTCATACGTACAAATAGTATGTCGTTAGATATTTCAGACCGTACTGAGTATTAGTTTGATATCCAAAGTAATCAGATATGAATAACTCATTTGTAGTTTCTAATTAACTAATTTCTTTTGAACGTGTTAATAACATACAGCAATAAATTTATTATGTATTGTGATAATACACCAACTGATTGATCAGTAAATATTTGTTTAAAGACTAGGATTATCATTATAGCTATCAGAAAATGTTACAGTAATATACTTAAAAGCAAACGGCTGGCAAATAAAAATATATAAACGCCAGTAAGAGTTAGAGAAAATGGAAATAACGAATGGAAAACAAATGAAATACGCCGTCTCTTCTAGCTGCAAAGGGGTAAGCAGAATAAGGGTTAGCTTGTATCTTTAAAACACGAGATAAGTCAACAGACACCGAGGTAAAAATCCAAAATAGTGTTCGCTGTAAACAGGTTCGCGAAGTAGAAAACAAAATTTTAAAAACAAAAATACCAAAAATTCCCGACCATGATATATCTATGCTTTTATACAGTCCCCCGGTGGGGCAGCGGTAAGTCTACGGATTTACAATGCTAAAATCAGGGGTTGGTTATCCTCGGTGGACACAGCAGATAGCCCGACGTGGCTGTGCTATAAGAAAACACACACGTTTTTCTACACGTGCTTGGGGGAGGGAGGGAAGAATATTTGAGGGATAAAGTGAATGACATTTACAACAACAAATCCTCCGGAATGAGATTGAAGCCCTCAAAGTCCTCTAGAAAAATGAAACCAAATACAAGTTCATGGATTCCAAAACCGACTTGTATAATGAACTGTTTTTCTAGCTACTCTTAAGAAACAAGCCGTCGAGGATGGAAATTAAAAATAAAAAATGATCATTAATAATGGCCTATATATCTGCTAATCAAAAACATTCCACTAAAAGCCTTATAAGTCAGAGGTAAAAGTATGGGCACAAGAAATATATTGTATTGTTTGTTTGTTGTTAAGCACAATGGGTTATTTGAAGCATTCCTATCGCGGGTATCGAAACCTTATATTTAACGTTATAACGTCTTACCACTAAACCAGGGGAAGCAATAGACAATAATTAAACTTTTTTTTTCGCTCGACTAGATGTTGACAATTTTTATAATAATAAATTGAACGTTTTATTCTATCAAACTTAACTGACTTTATTAAAACCCCACCCTGAAAAAAGATACATACTGATTTTAATGTAACTACTTATCTTTTCATACTGATCAAGATAAAATTTTATACATG
>NW_013678052.1:9709-11654 GCF_000517525.1 Limulus polyphemus | reverse complement strand
ACCAAACCTCGTTTCGTTGTGTGACTGTACAGGACCACCAAACCTCGTTTCGTTAGTGACTCTATTGGACCACCAAATCTCGTGTCGTGACGAAACAGTAGTAATTTTAGAAAGGTATGTAAAAAGATAAGGTATATTCTATTTCAGCCCCTTGTGCTATGTGCTTCAGAATAACGAGAAGTGTAAAACCGTACGTATTGTGTAGATAATGTTTCAAGACCAAGCAAATACAATAAAAGCAAGAATCTAAATCCCAGAGTTTTAAGGACTTGAGAGTGTGTTTCTTATAGCAAAGCCACATCGGGCTATCTGTTGTGTCTACCGAGAGAGACCGAACCCTTGATTTTAACGTCGTAAATCCAAAGACTTGCCGCTGTTTCACCGAGGGACGAAGAACTCGAGAGGGCGTGTTTTCTTGCAGGCTTTAAAACCGTCATTAACCTAGAAATACTGGTAGGGATGTTTGTTTGTTGGATAAATCCGAATAAACTAAACAACGCAACCCACCACCAACTCT
Organism: Limulus polyphemus; assembly: GCF_000517525.1. Classification (NCBI taxonomy): domain Eukaryota; kingdom Metazoa; phylum Arthropoda; class Merostomata; order Xiphosura; family Limulidae; genus Limulus; species Limulus polyphemus. The sequence continues at coordinate 11,137 of NW_013678052.1, read as the reverse complement.
TGGGCTACCCTTTATTAACGAATAGTGGGATTGGCCGTCACATTATAAAGCCCCCCCCCCCCACGGCTGAAAGAGTGAGCATGTTTGGCGACGGGTTTTGATCCTGCTATTGTTCTAACAAGAGCTGCGTTTATTGTTAACCAGTAAGAAGGCATGTTTAACGTTAGCTCCAAAAGTGTTCTCGTTCTAGTTACACACTCAAGAAGTCTCTGCACACAAACATTTACAGGTGAACGAGGTATAAAATATGCGACCAAATCTTACACGCACGTTCTACGTGACGTGACACGGACTTTTGCATATTCAATTCCATTTTTTTTTTACTCACTTCATGCATAAAACAAGCAAGCTCACGAGATGGCGTGACTTGACGTAATTTCTGATCATTTATAGTTCAACAAGAAGTAAGCTGTGAAACAACTGAATGATAAAACACGAGTATTTATTTTAACCATAGCTACACGTAATAGTCAAAGGTTTTGAATTTATGTATATATATACTATGGAGAAACGCGCTCTTTTTCTGAGAGTGTTTGAGGGTTGTAATTACTCTCGTGCTAATGGGTTCTGTGTTCGTGACACGCGGGTTTGACATTTCTATTTTTACCCACACAGTCACGTGACTGTTTGAATCGTAATTATTGAATAACGTGTCCAGCTAAATACAACGAGTCTTCGTCACAAAATGAAATTTGTTATAATTTCAAAATATACGAACTCTAAGATAAATACGTATAACTAAGGGTGCCAAAGTTCGGATTGTAAAACAACAAGGTTGGTCTTTACTTTGATACAAGGTGAGCACGTGTTACTTTCCTTAGCTTCTCACCGAAACAATTGGCTTTGTTTCAGTAGTACCATCTGAAGCCTAACGTTCATCTGGAGTTTAAATCTGTCGTTTTGGATAACTTCGTGACAGTGTGCTTCAATATGTTTATGCACAGATTTTAATATTTTGAAGTTAATGCGTGACTTTACTTGAAAATTAATTAATTAGTTATACTGGCAAAAATACCATGACATTCGACAGGAATTTCTACACAGTTACAGAACAAAGCCACACAACAGGAGACCGAAACTTGGAACTTGTTGACACGAGCTAACTATACTTGTCACGTGATTAGCAAAGAAAAGTAAGTATGTAGTACCTGATTCGGTTCAACAATGGACAAAAGTGATGTAACCTTATAACTCTCCAGTAACATCCTTCAGTAAATATATAGTACCTGATTCGGTTCAACAATGGACAAAAGTGATGTAACCTTATAACTCTCCAGTAACATCCTTCAGTAAATATATAGTACCTGATTCGGTTCAACAATGGACAAAAATGATGTAACCTTACAACTCTCCAGTAACATCCTTCAGTAAATATATAGTACCTGATTCGGTTCAACAATGGACAAAAATAATGTAACCTTATAACTC
>NW_013678052.1:8112-8999 GCF_000517525.1 Limulus polyphemus | reverse complement strand
CAGTAAATATATAGTACCTGAAGGATGTTACTGGAGAGTTATAAGGTTACATCATTTTTGTCCATTGTTAAACCGAATTTACTGAATATATAGTACCTGATTCGGTTCAACAATCATTTTTGTCCTTTAAGGTTACATTGTGTGGTATAAGACCTTCAAAGCTTTAGACAATGAAAAATTGAAGAGTCAAAAACATAACACTCAATAATGACCATCAAACTGTACACAATTGACCACGTAGGAAGTGGTTCGCGAGTAAAAAGGGACCTTCTTATTTAATGAAAGTAAACAGCTTGATACAACTGAGAAAACTTATCAGTAACACAAGAACAGACAAACATTTCATTTTAAACCGAGACACAACACAAAATACACCCGTCATACTAAAACTTTGGCACAACACACGTACGTCTGCCATACTCAAACCTTGACAATACACACATACACCTGTCATAATCAGTAATACTCATCATTCCAAGTATCGAATTCGCATTAGATCCCAGTTATTCTCACTTTAACGTTGAGCTGTCCAAGTACAGTATATACCATATATTGAAAGACTACACACTGAACAACGTGTGATTTTCTTTACTCCGTATAAGGCATAAGCCTCTAATATATATAAGCTCGCAAGTAAAGGTGTTTCTATTAACTGTTACCTGTTTGACGTCACAAGTACAATGAAATCATTCACAGTGTGGGAGTATATCGTCCTACAGTCTAACTCCCAGAATAAAAAAAAAAAAAAAAAAAAACGTTCGTTTAACTTTAATATATTTTTATTAAGCCTGAAAGGCAAACACGACGTTGATCTTTAAAAATAAAACCAACAAAATAAATAAAACTGAATTATGAAGTTGATTTCTTAAGAAAAAGGTCTCTTGATG
>NW_013678052.1:0-7592 GCF_000517525.1 Limulus polyphemus | reverse complement strand
TTTGTAACCGTACGACGACGTTAACAGTTTAAGTAAGTATTTGTAACCGTACGACGACGTTAACAGAGTTAAGTAAGTACTTGCAACCGTACGACGACGACGTTAACAGAGTTAAGTAACTACTTGTAACCGTACGACGACGTTAACAGAGTTAAGTAACTACTTGTAACCGTACGGACACGTTAAAATCCGTACGTTTTCTTAGCGCGCGAGTATCTGTGTAACACTGTAACACGAAATAGCTTGGACAGATTTGTGTATCTTTATATATATAATTTCCTGTATCACTTGTTCATCATAACATATTTGTTAACGTCGTCGTACGGTTACAAGTAGTTACTTAATTCTGTTAACGTCGTCGTACGGTTACAAGTAGTTACTTAATTCTGTTAACGTCGTCGTACGGTTACAAGTAGTTACTTAACTCTGTTAACGTCGTAAACTACGTTACAAGTAACCACGTGACTGACGTTTATAATTGGACACTACTCCTCCTCACATTTCTCTATTATTCTTTCTATTAAATATTTGGATGTACAGATTAAATAGTTGAGTCTAATTCACAAAGGCAGGTGACGAATAACGTCATTCTTTGCTCGAACTTTCTAAGTATTACGTCATCCAGAAAGAAAGAGAGAGAGATAACCGGTGAGTATTTCAAGATTTGGCGTATTTATAATACTGGCAAGATCAATTTATAATTGAAATATAGTCCTATAAATTAGGTATCATTATTAGATATGCCATGGATATATATTATATATATACTCAATCCTATAATATTAATAACCGGATTAAAGTTTATATTCTTTAATGAAGTAATTGTTACGATAAACAAAATGATTGGTAAACATTTCAAACAGAAACAAATAACATAAATTCAAAACTGAATTTTCTTTATCAACACCAATATATAAGTAAATAGTCCTAATACTACAAGTTACATAGGCGATCAATTGAGCACTATTTAACAATAATGAAAGTCGATATATATAAACCCAAACGTTAAAGATATGCCACCAATCAGACATTATCCACATTCGTCAAATTCTTAAACACCGATAAAATCTTCCCAACAGCAGCAACCTTGTAACAACATGGAAATTTCACAGGTACACACAATACCGTACTTCTGAGTAATGAAAACACTAGTGATTTCAGTAAGGGTTTTTTAGAAAAATAACATACTTAAAGTTGGCCTAATTCAGACAACGTTACATAGCTTTCAGCCCAAACTTCAGATAACACCGTTTAACAGCGGTTTTTAACTCAGCATTCAGACAACGTTATAACGACGACCTTTAGCCTAATATTAGGACAACTTATAACGACAATCTTTAGTCTAATACTCAGACAACGTTATAACGACGGTCTTTTTACCATACATGAAGACAACGTTATAACAGTAATCTTTAGCCTAATATTCAGACAACGTTATAACGACGACATTTAGCCTAATATTAGGACAACTTATAACGACAATCTTTAGTCTAATACTCAGACAACGTTATAACGACGGTCTTTTTACCAAACATGAAGACAACGTTATAACAGTAATCTTTAGCCTAATATTCAGACAACGTTATAACGACTATCTTTAGCCTAATATTCAGTCAACGTTATTACGACGATATTTAGCCTAATATTCAGACAACGTTATTACGACGATATTTCGCCTAATATTCAGACAACGTTATAACGACTATCTTTAGCCTAATATTCAGACAACGTTATAACGACGATATTTAGCCTAATATTCAGTCAACGTTACAACGACGATCTTTAGCCTAATATTCAGACAACGTTATAACGACGATATTTAGCCTAAAATTCAGTCAACGTTACAACGACTATCTTTAGCCTAATATTCAGACAACGTTATAACGACGATATTTAGCCTAATATTCAGACAACGTTATAACGACGATATTTAGCCTAAAATTCAGTCAACGTTACAACGACGATCTTTAGCCTAATATACAGATGTTATAACAACGATCTTTAATCTAATATGCAGGCAACGTTATAACGACGGTCTTTTTACCAAACATGAAGACAACGTTATAACAGTAATCTTTAGCCTAATATTCAGACAACGTTATTACGACGATATTTAGCCTAAAATTCAGATGTTATAATGACGATATTTAGCCTAATATTCAGGCAATGTTTATTACGACGATATTTAGCCTAACATTTAGATGTTATAACGACGATATTTAGCCTAATATTCAGACAACGTTATAACGACGATCTTTAGCCTAGTATTCGGACAACGTTATAACGACACACACATAAAGATTTCGTTTCCTACCAGAATAACCACAAATCGAGAGCCACTTGTATAAAACTTATCACGTAAGCCAGGTCCTCTTGTGATTACACTGACGTCTTTACTTCAAACATCAACATGAATCTTAATCCAACTAACCACAGCTAGCGAAGAGCAGTAAAGCTTTCAACGAGTGAGTGAGATATTTAGGAAAACTTTGAGATCATGGTAGATTTCCAGGTTGGACCACAATTCTAGCATGGCGCTTCAGACAGTTAAAAATAACCAACAATAACCACAAACGTAACTCAGTGCCAGAAACAAACGTCCTACTTAGGTGTGGCGCTTTAAAAATACATGCGCGCGCGACTCACTGTTCCACAGTAATGATACGCCTGTTCCGTAACATGGGATATAAACCACTAATACAGTGTTCTTATGAAAGTACAGCTTAACAGCTTCGTACAGCTGATGTTGAACATATACTTAAAACAGTTCTTTGGTCAAGCTGACCCTGAATATCCACTTAGAACAGTTCTTTGGTCAAGCTGATCCTGAACATCCACTTAGAACTGTTCTTTGGTCAAGCTGATCCTGAACATCTACTTAGAACAGTTCTTTGGTCAAGCTGATCCTGAACATCTACTTAGAACAGTTCTTTGGTCAAGCTGATCCTGAACATCTACTTAGAACAGTTCTTTGATAAATCTGACCTTGAACATCCACTTAGAACAGTTCTTTGGTTAAGCTGATCCTGAACATCTACTTAGAACAGTTCTTTGATAAATCTGACCTTGTTCTAAGTGGATGTTCAGTTCTTTGGTCAAGCTGATCATGAACATCTACTTAGAACAGTTCTTAGGAAAAGCTGATCCTGAACAGCTACTTAGAACAGTTCTTAGAAAAAGCTGATCCTGAACGTTTACACAGAAAGTACCATTCTAATGTCTTACAAATTAAGGTACCAAACAAGGTAAGTCAAGTGTTTTCTTTTGTCCTTGTACAGTCAGTATCAGGGTTAAAATGACTACACAGACTACTTACAAACCAAGGTAAGTCAAGTGTTTTCTTTTATCCTTGTACAGACAGTATCGGGGTAAAATGGCTACACAGACTACTTACAAACCAAGGTAAGTCAAGTGTTTTCTTTTGTCCTTGTACAGTCAGTATCAGGGTTAAAGTGGCTATACAAACTACTTACAAACCAAGGTGAGTCAAGTGGTTTCTTTTGTCCTTGTACAGACAGTATCGGGGTAAAATGGCAACAGAGACTACTGCATTATAACCTTCTTTATCCAACTACAAACACAGCTTCAGAGGAAATGAACGACTGTTTACAAAATAAACAAGGATTACAGTACTTCCATAAGTCTTAAAACTAAGCCTAAAAACAAAAAGCTACGATAATAATAAAGCAATCTGAGTAAAAGTCACACCATTTTCTACCACATCCGATTTTACTTCTTCAGTTTGTATTACTTCTGTAATTCACTCCAACAACAACGTACACCAATCAGCGTCGAGAACAACAGCTGCAAACGGAAAATAGTTTTGTACCCAAGTATAATGTTTATATATTACAGATGAACAAAGTTTTGTACCTGGGTATAATGTTTATATATTACAGATAAACAAAGTTTTGTTCCCAGGTATAATGTTTATATATTACAGATAAACAAAGTTTTGTACCCAAGTATAATGTTTATATATTACAGATAAACAGAGTTTTGTACACAAGTATAATGTTTATATATTACAGATAAACAAAGTTTTGTACCCAGGTATAATGTTTATATATGTTACAGATAAACAAAGTTTTGTACCCAAGTATAATGTTTATATATTACAGATAAACAAAGTTTTGTTCCCAGGTATAATGTTTATATATTACAGATAAACAGAGTTTTGTACCCAGGTATAATGTTTATATATATTACAGATAAACAAAGTTTTGTTCCCAAGTATAATGTTTATATATTACAGATAAACAGAGTTTTGTACCCAAGTATAATGTTTATATATTACAGATAAACAGAGTTTTGTACCCGGGTATAATGTTTATATATTACAGATAAACAGAGTTTTGTACCCAGGTATAATGTTTATATATTACAGATAAACAAAGTTTTGTACCCAGGTATAATGTATGTATATTACAGATAAACAAAGTTTTGTACCCGGGTATAATGTTTATATATTACAGATAAACAAAGTTTTGTACCCAGGTATAACGTTTATATATTACAGATAAACAAAGTTTTGTACCCAAGTATAATGTTTATATATTACAGATAAACAGAGTTTTGTACCCAAGTATAATGTTTATATATTACAGATAAACAGAGTTTTGTACCCAGGTATAATGTTTATATATTACAGATAAACAACCAGCAGAAAGATTCCAAACTGTTTCTTCAGAATTTACTACAAACAAGTAATACTTCTTGGAGACGTAACAAAACTTAAGCTTGTCATTTGGAGGGTTGGATAACTTACTTTTCACACTGTCTAAAATAATAAAACCTGTTGTAGACTGTGCTCTAAAATCAGTACCTTGTCCGTAAGCGGTAGTTTGCGACTAACTTTTTGGTTACATTAATGTGAGTACCTTCAGTTACTGTTTATCACTGTTGCTTTGGAGTTACTGAAATTTCATATATTACTACAGTAGAATCCACGTTTTCGCGAAAAGGTCTATACTAGTTTTGGTGCAGCTATACGATATTCTATCGATTGAAGATTCGAGACAAGAATGCAGGCAACAAACTTCACGTCATCGGCACGAGAACTCTTTCTTCCAATAGTGGATCGATTATTTTTTCTGGCGTTAAAACAACGAACAATACTTGACACAGCGTCTTCTCTGTAAGCAACGTTATTTAACATCTAATCAACCACGTTAATTTCTCAGCAAGATTAACAAGTCAAATTTAAGTTTTAAACTTAACGAGTTAGGTAAAAATATGGAAAACCTAAAGAAATGAAGAAAATTATATATAGTTTGGTTATAACGTACCGCGTGACTTGGAATTAAAATTTTAATATCGTTTCAGTCCCGTTTAGAGTGCTTCTTACGAAGACTAACGCGAGTGACCCCTGAGAATAATTTCTTTAACTGGATGTAGGTCATTAGTTCGAAAACGTAAATCATCCAATACTAAATAATTAAAATCACATAGTGACTTATGTATGCTGCTTTGGTCCATGAGATAAGTTATTTTAAAAATTAGTATATAATTATATATATAATAAATAAAGGTTTTGGGAGAAAGATATAGTAGTTCACACGTTCACCGGTAGAGTACCATGAAAGTTAATTTTGTGTATCTACTGAAAGCACGCACGCACACACTCACATATATATATATCAGTACAGTAGCTAGTGAGACTTTGGTTTGCCTGGTGCAATACTGTAGCTAGTAAGACTTTGGTGTGCCTGGTGCAACATTGTCGCTAATGAGACTTTGGTGTGCCTGGTGCAATACTGTAGCTAGTGAGACTTTAGTGTGCCTGGTGCAATAGTGTCACTAGTGAGACCTTGGTGTGCCTGGTGTAATACTGTAGCTAGTGAGACTTTGGTGTGCCTGGTACAATAGTGTCGCTAGTTAGACTGGTGTGCCTGGTGCAATACTGTAGCTAGTTTAGAAAAACTGGCTTACCGAAAAGTTCACCACTATCAGCCTTCTGGTGTGGAGGTACTGAGTAAAGTAAGTGAATGGGTTGTAAAGACAATGTGATATAAATGTGGGAGTTTTACACAGTTTCCTGTCCGGCTTAAAACTTGCCAAATAAAAAAATATTATTATCAAACACCTTACCGTATCAGTGGTTCAGCGGTAAATCTGCAGGGCTACGATGCTATAAACCGGGTTTATATACCCGTGGGGGAGCAGAGCAAAGACAGCTCATTCTATAGCTTTGCGCTTAACAACAGCCAAAACAAATCAAACCTGTGTTCTGTAGATAAGCAACCCTTACTGTTAGAACCCAAGGATTTTATTGACAGATATAATGCTTGTTTTGTATTACATTTGGGGTGGATCGAGTGGGTTCGGGTCCAACTGTATGGAACAAATTTTGTATTTTGGGGCTGTGAGAGCGTTATAGGAGTGATAGTGAGATCAGTTCAGAATTAGGAACGGCTAACGAGCATAGCCTTTGAGTAGCCTTGCGTGAATATCTGAAAACAATCGGTCACTGGAGGAACTTGTCACAAAGTTTATACCGAAAAATTAGTTTCTACAACAACCGCTTTAAAATTGTTTAGATTTTCAATTTGAAAACGTGATTTTAGAGTAAAAAATTAAGTTATAGTATTTACTAGCGACCCTGTTAAACAAATAGTAGAAATAAATTTTAACTAAACCTTTATGTTTGTAAGATAACGCCACTAAAAGTGAGATATACTATAGTTCCCACTAGATGGCACCACAGAAGACTTGTGGAAGATGAAAATTCTCATATATATATATATGGTGTGCCTGGTGCAATACTGTAGCTAGTGAGACTTTGGTGTGCCTGGTGCTAGTGAGACTTTTGCAATACTGTAGTGGTGAGACTTTGGTGTGCCCTAGCTACAGTGTTGCACCAGTCAGCTTTTTACAACACAGTACAGCCTGTAAACTCTGCCTCTAGCATCACACGATATAAAATACGAAAGAAGTCGGAGCAGATTTTAATTCACAACCACTGATAATGGTCAAAGAAATCAGCTGTGAGACGATATTTACATTTTTGTGCTGCCTTACATATAGAAGGGTGCGTAAGAGCCATCATGGACACGGAGAATTGGAATGTGTCCCGTTCTATCCTACCCAACAGATTTCGGAATAAAGCTGAGTGACTGAAGGCATAGTTAATGTGGGCTTAAAAGTTCCGTACTGATATTAGTAAGCCAAGGGAAATAACTCGGGCTCGACCACCCCCTCTCTCTCTCGGTGGGCTTAGAAATTACTTTATAACGTTCGATCAGGGCTGAATATAAGGGCTGGTTACATTGAAACCAAGCACATATCTTTCTTCTTTCCCTGTTCAATGTTAGGCTAAACATTTTTCATTACATATACTCAACTTGTGCCTGAAGGTCACTATTTGTATATAGCAGCATTAGCCTAGTAAACAATACCAACTATTTGTGTACAGCAACATTAGCCTAGTAAACAATACCAACTATTTGTGTACAGCAACATTAGCCTAGTAAACAAGTTACAATACCAACTACTTATGTACAGCAACATTAGCCTAGTAAACAAGTTGCAATACCAACTATTTGTGTACAGCAACATTAGACTAGTAAACAAGTTACAATACCAAATATTTG
>NW_013678051.1:3661-11278 GCF_000517525.1 Limulus polyphemus | reverse complement strand
TTGATTACTAACATGCACGGCACATGTTAAGTCTCTGGAAATTATTCTATAGGTTGATTACTAACACGGCACGGCACATGTTAGGTCACTGGAAATTATTCTATAGGTTGATTACTAACAGGCACGGCACATTGACTTAACATGTGCCGTGCCTGTTAGTAATCAACCTATAGAATAATTTCTGGTGACTTAACCTGGAAATTATTCTTTAGGTTGATTACTAAGAGGCATGGCACATGTTAAGTCACCAGAAATTATTCTATAGGTTGATTACTAACAGGCACGGCACATGTTAAGTCACCAGAAATTATTCTATAGGTTGATTACTAACAGGCATAATGATATTCAAAGAACAAATAAATAATTTGTTATAATCAAGTTTGTATTTCCAACTTTCTCATACTACCCTTAGACAACTTCAATCTACTGAAGAAAGTCCACTGATTTTGTTTGAAGCTGCAAATAAATAAATTTCAAGTCTTTAAGCTTCATAGCTCATATTAGTCACAACATGCATTTCATTAGTCATACTTGTGCTGTTGCCAAGTGTAACTAATTTTACTGTTCACCTGTATCATGAAGATAACTCATCTGTACTGTTAACTGTCACTCACTGTTTTGTATTACCAAACTGTTTGCCAAACCTTATCTAAAGCCGTCAGAAGGCTATGAGTGATAAATTTCAGCAGAAGTCTTATCAAAAATATAGACAATAAAAGTATGTTAAATTACAGATGGAAGCAAGAAAAAAAGTTTCAAAAATCTGCTCAATTTTATTTTTGGTGACTTGAGCTGTTAGGTGGTCATGCTGGTGTAGACAAAGGCAGACCACTTGCAGGAATAATCTATGAAAATAACATCATCTTGGGAGAAGGAGAGCCATCTGGCTAATGGCTTCAAATATGATTCAGAATGAGATCTTCAAGTTAAATGTTAATTACTAGGGAAAAAGTGGAGGAGTGACTTTATATGTAATACGTGAGTTGCATCCTGTTGAGGATATTGAAGTTAGTGGCAAGTATTTTAATTGTAATTTGTTACAGACCAAGAGATAAAGTCAGTGATCAACTTCATTATTGTTAAGATTTCAGCTGTTAATGAGGTCATAATTAAAGAAGATTTTAATATCAAGCATTAGGAAATGTTAGAGTCAAACCATGAGGGAGAAAGACTTTTAGAAATCCTTTAGGATGTTCTTTTTTCGCCAATTGGTCTACGAGGAATGATGCTATTTTACATTTATTGTTGACTTCTGATGTAGAAATGGTTGAGAGGGTCAAGATTGGGGAACATCTCGATGCAAGTGATCGTTGCTCAGTAGGTTTGCTGCATATGGAGATCAAGAATATTAAAATATTGGATACAAATTTCAAAAAAGCAAATTTAGAAAGGATGAAATGAGAATTAGCTGTTGTGAATTGGACAACAGCATTAATTGGAGGAACTGATCAAATTTGGAAATTTTTATAAACATTCTTATAGTAAAAATGGTGGCTATAAGTAAAAGAACAAATTAGCTCATAACAGATAAAATCTAAGAAGTTTAAGTTGACTGCCAAGATGGGAAATTTAAAGGATTATAGAAGAGCAAGAGATTTGATCAAACAGGGCATTAGAAAGTCAAAAATGGTATATTAAAAAAGGTTGGCTGGAAATGAAAACCAACAGTAAGACTTTATTCAAATACATTTCAAAAGACTTTTTGCAGAGGTTTATATGAGGACTGTGATGGATGCTGTCCTTGGTTTATATGATATCCAAGAGGACTGTGATGGATGTTGTCCTTGGTTTATATGATATCCAAGAGGACTGAGATGGATGATGTCCTTGGCTTATATGATATCCATGAGGACTGAGATGGATGATGTCCTTGGTTTATATGATATCCAAGAAGACTGTGATGGATGATGGCCTTGGTTTATATGATATCCAAGAGGACTGAGATGGATGTTGTCCTTGGTTTATATGATATCCAAGGAGACTGTGATGGATGTTGTCCTTGGTTTATATGATATCCAAGATGACTGAGATGGACGTAGATTAGTCCTTCAAGACAAGTTTCATGCTATTGGATTTTTCCACAACTGGATTTTCCCACATGACTGAATTCTAATATTCACTCTTGTTAAACTTAAAACAAAGGTATAAGAAAAGAGTATGAGAGAAAGAATTCAAAATCTAGGCTTAATTTTTATGTATGGTGTTTAAAAATTAGGATTATAGGTGGTGTTCTGTCAGTATATTTTACATATTAGAATGTTAGGTATTTCATCAGCTCATCTAAAATGTGACTTTAATGACAAAACCAATTCACAATACTGTAGCTAAAAGATAACATAATTGTTCAGGTATATATGTGATTTTAGAATTCTTAATTTGGATACAAGTTTACCTTAAACTCTAAATATTATGTAAAACAATAAAATAAAACTGGATATTAGAAGAATTAAATTTTCCAGTTTGAGTTAAAGTTAATATTTTTTTAGTTTAAGACAAAAAGTCAGTATTGAATCTAGGAGAGCACTGTTGTGTACCATCAATATCCTAACTTCAAGAACTGAGTAAAATATTGTTCCAACACTTACTAACTACCGTTAATTATTCTTGTCAAAGACATTAGTATTAGGACTAATTTCATTCATTAGTTTGATAATATTAGAACGTTAAAGTATCCAGGAACTCATATATGAAATTATTTAGAAACCGGAAAACTTACTTTTTGTACTTTTGACAAAATAATTGAAAGTCATACCTTGAATAAATCTTCTTTCTGTAATTTTAAATTCAGTAATCTGTTTTATTTTATTTTTTCCACCTTCAATTATGCAATGCATTAAGTGCATTAAAAACTTCCAAGTTAAAACGTATACAATAATTTATGAAAGAGAAACCAGGCTTGTTGTACAAATCATACATATTTCGGCAGTTTTTTAATAAGTAGTAGAGTTTTTAGTTCATTTAACATATGCACATTCACTATATTTATACAGTTTTAACGTACTTCGTTAATGAATGTAACAGTTAGTGTTAAAAATCACACGTGTTATATGTGTTAGGTTTGGAAGTTATAGGTGAGCACGTTTCTTATCGTGTTTACTGACCAAGCTTAAAAACGATGGTGCTAAACCCCATATTTCTGAATCCCTCCCTGTCTTCCCCTTTTTGTCAATGTAAATACTCGTCTATTTGCTTTCGTGCAAATAAAATTCTGTTCAATTTCCTCGACCTTACCACGCCCACTAGACACACACAAAAATTGGCTCTGTTCCCAAGCGCCTATATAAGGATGTAAATAGGATTTATTTATTTTTCAGTAACAGGCAGTATTTTGCTAGGAACATGATAGACTGCAGGTAAAAATCAGTGTATTATCAACCCAATGTGTTGATGCACGTAGATTTGAAACCGTAACACATACTGACGTCAGTAATGGTGTGTGTGTCAGCTTGAGGCCCAGACGTTCCTAGTTTAGAACACGCACTGGTCGGGAGTTTGTACGCGCCTGTTCCTCACCAGAAGTTCACGACGCTAATACACGAGTTGCGTGTGTGTCAACATCACTACTTTAGTTTACAAGACAGTTAATTTCAAATTATTTATGCAATGATGAACATATTTGAGTGTTTAATTCGGTCTACGAACCAAAATAAAATGTGACGAGAATGTATTCGTTTTCTGCGTGTGCCAATGTATCGCCATCTTTAAAAAAAAACGGGCCTGTTTTATGTGTTGTAGACGTTTTACAGTTGTTGCCCTGTTGCGTCATAAGTACTGTGCTTAAGTTGAAGAAGAGTTAGACAGAACATTGGTGGTTCTAGTTGTTTCACATTGACGACCATCTTTTTCACGAGTACATGAAAGCTTTATATGGACATCCTAGCAAAAGTAGGTCACTGTTTTATACGATAGTTCCCATCTCGTAGCCACATTACATAATCAGTAAAGGACCCTAATTGTTCCTTTTTACATTTTCTCCCTAATAATTATAATACTGAACTGATTGTAATAAACATAAGAATGTAATAGTTTGGGTTCTTGCCAGTAGAGGACCTCAAGAAACTGGTATTAGTAGTTATTTAGCTTTATATAAAAAACGCTTCTCCTCCCTCCGTCCCAGAGTAGTTGGTTGTGACTAAAACGGTCACAGAGTGGTATCAAGAACATGGGAATAGTTATGTAGTTGTATTCGGTTGGGCTGAAATCTGTGAATCATACCAAACAGTTATAAATAACATGTCCTCTTAATCCTTCGATTCATACTTACATTTGGGCCTAACGCCCTTCTCCACCCACGATACCTCGCCATGGGTCACTTGTTGTCTAACAAGTATTGCCGTAGTATAGATGTCGCTTTGTATACCTATGCATGAAATCAAATAATATACCACTCCCACTTCCCCTTTAAAAAAAAGTAGCCAACCGAGACTTATACTTACCGGAAGTATGGCTTTGATGAATTGTGACAGGTTTTATATATAGTAGAAACATAGTTTTTACGAAGTAGCTGTATGTACAACGCTTATCGTTCCCAGTTGGAAACATCAAAACATATGTTCACTGTCTATATATATATATATATATATACATCCGCACACATAATTTAATTGTCTGATTCTACATATGTTTGAAGATTCGTACATCCTCTTCATTGTGCGTAGTATCTATATTGTGTTTTCATATCTAACTTATTCACTCGTACTAATCCCAATTAATCATCTGATAGCGGAGTCAAATTATCGTTTGTGATTAACTTGGGCCTTTTCTCTCTTATGACGTAACAGAAGTAAGTCTATTGTTTTCCACTGTGTGTAATTGTTAAATTATGATTTATGGAAATGTTCATTTTTCGATTATTTTGTTCATTATGATCATTTAGAGCACGTGAACGGTTGCACAATTACGTGTTTTTCAAAAAAGTCAAATCAAAATTACATATTTTGTTTTCTAAGTTTCTGTTAATTAGTTACTACGTTACATGGAGTTAAGATATTATTATCAAAAATGCGCTATCATGTTTTAAGTTTAATCTTGTTTGTTTTAGCGCAGAGCTACACAATAGTTTGTCTGCGCTATGTACGCAATGGGTAATTGAATTCCATATCTTAGCGTTGTAAGTTCGTAAACATATCGCTTGGGGACGGCAATGTCAAAGAAGCAACATAAATGAGGAAATGATTAGTAATTTGTGGTTTGTTATGCAGATTAAAGAATATTTATTAAGCAAATAGTTTATATCAAATTGAAACATTCACACTGTAAGTACAATAATGTGTTAATATAATGTGAACCTATTAAATACGGAACAGAAATTATTATGGCCTGACGGAAGATCTAAATTTAATGTACATTACGGTAAAAAAGCTTGCAAAATGATGCATTTAAGGCTTAATAGTAATAACGTGCGAGTAATAGTGACAGCGCTGTATGATTTAGGGTTAATGTTCTGGACACTGTTGTATCTTTATTTTTTCTGATATTAATGCAAGACTAAATTAACAACACCAAGAGTATAATTTGAGGTGTATTTTAATGCAAGGATTATTAAGTTAATTATAAAATATCGAATAGTAAAATACGTGCTTTATCAAATCACTGATCGTTATGCTCCGATATCTATTGCTTGCGTAAGATTTTAATACATTCAAATTGCTTGCCCTTAGACCTGTGTTGAATTGTATTAAGAAACAAATGGCCATTAAGCTTATTAAGGAATAAAAACTAAGTTTTTATCTAAAAGCTACGGTTTAATTAAACGTCGAAAGCTGGCGAAATTGTTAGAAATCCCTTATTTTGAATCTGAAATGGACATACTGAGGGAAATGAAGGAAATAATTTCGGCAGTTAACATGATTTTTAATCACGAATTTTAGGCAAATTGTAATAACTATTTTGTTTTGGGCTCTTGTCCAACAGAACTGAAAACGTACGTGATGAAACGAATTTTTTTTTCGTTGCTAAGCCTACACGTTGAGTATTTTAACATTTAAACGATAGTAACAACCTGCGAACTGCCCAACGCTTTTCCATGTTGACCCCTCCCCCCAAAAGACTTGTATAGCTAAAAACTGGGTTTCGATACCTATGACACCTGTATAGCTTTGTTACAATCATCTAGAATTTCCGTACCTTTTTCTGACTTTATTCTATCGTTCCACAATATTCCAAGCTTAAGTACAAAAATAATATTCACAAATATTTATACTACGAAGTATCCTAAAGATTATTACATGAAACTGCTTTTACCGATCACACAACTTCAATGTTGTTATTAGCCGAATGCTATGTTTTCGCTGTTAAAATGTCAAAAACAGTTCTTATGCTCAGAATATTGTTTGGTATACCTAAAAAAAATACTTAGATCGTTTTTCTATTGTTGTAACGTAACCTATTCTATCCTTGGGCGTTGTTTTAATTGTTTGGTAAAAGTAATTCCAAGTTAAGTCCACGTAACAATAACGACTAGTTTATTTATACTATTCCGTTTCAGTTGTACTTTGTAAACCTATGTTCACAAACAACAGAAATTGGTAGACTAATGGTGCTTCTACCTAACTCAAATACAAAAACTTATTTTTTCATTTCCTCTACTACTCGATCGAGTAACTGAATAGATGCGATACTCTTCCCAGAAAAGCTACTTAATTCACTTCTCTAACTGTAACCAATTACTCATATCTAGAAATAATATACTGTTACGACAGCGGAAGTCGCGTGACGCTGGGAGCATTCGCGCTGGAGTATCTCGAATTATCGGGGAACCCCGCGAATGTCCGAGTGTTTGGTAGCCCTCTCTTTTTTAGTATATAAGCCTGGAAAAGAAAGCCAGCAATATAGATAGATATAGATATAGATAATTAAAGAAGCGAACAGTAGTGACGGTAAGTAAAGTATGTGAATCACTGTGATTTATAGCGTGTATTATAAAAGTTGTTAAGTTTAAAGTGACGAGAAACGTATTGACTGTAGAATTACTGTGTACTAAAAGTTTGTATCGAGAAAGAATAAGCAGGTTTAACCAAGAAAGGACTTGTATCACTGAAGTTCCTCGGAAAGAATTTCTACCGGAAATTAACAAACGAGCAGATAGGTAACAAATTGGTGTCAGAGAGTGGGACGGAAAAGAAAAAAGAGAAGATGGAAACGAGAAGTGGCAAATCAAACTACAGCTTAGCAGGTTTGATGGCAGCAATACAAGATCAGCAAAAGAAACAAGAAGATAGACAACAGCAGTGGCAAGAAAACCTGCAACAGTAGCAGCTTGAACAGCGAAATACACAAGAAGAGAGATTGCAGCAGTGGTTGGAGAAGAAAGAAAAGAAACAAGAAGAGAGATTACAGCAGTTGTTGGAGGAAAAAGAAAAGAAACAAGAAGAGAGACTACAGCAGTTGTTGGAGGAAAAAGAAAATAAACAAGAAGAGAGACTACAGCAGTGGTTGAAGGAGAAAGAAAAATGAACAAGAAGAGTGACTACGGCAGTGGTTGGAGGAGAAAGAAAATAAACAAGAAGAAAGTCTCCAACAGTTGACAGAAAGCTAGAGCACACAAATGGAAAATATTAGTAAATTTCAAAGTGAATTAAATACATTAAAGGACGATTTACTGTCTTTTACACAGGG
>NW_013678051.1:1100-2820 GCF_000517525.1 Limulus polyphemus | reverse complement strand
TATGTAAGAAAAACATTGGTACAATAAAGTAAATTTCCAGTAATTAACAGTACAGTAACTCTCGACAATACTATTTGTGAACTTCAACATTACAATCATTACCGAACCACTTAAAACGTAGAGTACAATCACAATTTTAATGGTTAGAGACGGCTTGAATGGGTAATGAAGAAAAACTTTAATATAAGTTTAACATAACAGCAAATGTACAACGTTTTGACATCATCAACTGATTTCCATTCGGCTAAACTTGAAATCTCGTGAAACATCAAGATTTGAAAAAAAGAAGCTATCACATTAGCAAGCGTGGGCTGAATCTTACATCCTGGAATAATATGATAAGGTTTATACGGTATACAGGTATTCTTGTTAACTCGTGCGTGCGTACAGTACGTATGAGGCATAGATTTCAACTTCATAATACCATGTTGAGCAAACTAAGTGCACATATTTAACGTTTTCAAAGCAGGATATTATTTAAAAGTTTCCTTAGACCGTAGACCTACATCTCGTTTTCTCCGGTGACGTTAAAGAGGGGGGAGGATATAATGGATGTCAATGACGGTTAGGCAATACTTCTATAAATGAGATTAAGCTCTTGGGAAAAAAAAATATATATATATATATTATATAGCCGGTGACCATGGAAACATTCATAAGTTACATTGCTGTGTGTGTTTTGTTCTTTTAAACCATCTGGTGAAAATAAAGTCCACGTAAATTGGTTGATTTCTGCAAGCTTGTTTTTCACTTGTACACTCTTGTGGCCTGCTGATGAGCCAAACTAATGAAGGAAATATCTTTGTTTTTCAATAACATAATTGTAGAGTATCACTGTTACTTATTAAGATGTATAGTTAAACCAATTATATGCGTTGGTGTTTCAACTGTGGTACTAAGGACGACATGTTTTTATGATTTACTTGAGCAGTGTTAAATATAAACAAGTACCTTTTGAATATAAGTAGAAGTGGTCATGTGTTACCCCCTCTCTCGGAATTGCGTTGTAAAATAGACGGTACCCGGTTAAGCCTGATTTTTTGTACTTGATCGAAGTGACATAACTCAAAGAGAGTGTAGGCAGCTTGTTTCGTCTTCGTCATCTAAGAACATTATGATTCAAACACATGGGACACTAAATGCGTCATTCAAAACTTTGAAATGTGTTTTGGGGATTTTCGTAAACCCCTTGCTACTGACGCTTGACGTATAGCACGTGCACTGATAAATAGTTAGTGAACGTTATTTTGTTTTCTGATGGACTGTGTGTGACATTAATCTTTTAAATTTTTAGTGTTTGAAGTATAATTGACGTCGTTATATACTATATTACACCCGTTTGTTAATGTTATAATTGGATATAGTGGGATGGTAAGTAGATAAAGATGTTCAGTTTGTTGATAGAATTAGCCAGTTAACTCTCATTGTATATCAGAACTTCACAAATGACAACCTCTATCAAAATGACAAAATTTCCAACAGAACATGTGAGTAGAAGGTTACGTTATCGTAACAACGCACTGATTTCAGCGAAAAGAAAAAAATACATTCCAGGTGAGATACAATTGATAACATTGATTTAGTGGTATCGGTGTACACATTACATACCAGACTAGTTTATAACGTTAATTTAGTGGTATCGGTGTACACATTACATACCAGACTAGTTTATTACGTTAATTTAGTGGTATCGGTGTACACATTAAATGCCAGACTAGTT
>NW_013678051.1:0-1090 GCF_000517525.1 Limulus polyphemus | reverse complement strand
TTGGTATGCCACACAAACTGCATTCGGGTCAAGGCCGTAACTTTGAATCAGCTGTGTTCCATGAATGCTGGAAATTGTTTGGCATATGAAAGACCAGGACAACGCCACTTCACCCACAGTATAATGGGATGGTAGAAAAGTACAATTGGACACTGGGACAGGAATTGGCAAAGTTTTGCAATAGCCGCCAAGATGACTGGGATATCTTACTCCCTCCACTGTTGATGGCCTATAGAAAAGCAGAGCATAAAGCCACTGGATACACTCCAGCAAAACTGATGTTTGGTCGGGAACTACAGTTGCCAGTGGACCTGATAACAGGATGCCCACATTACAAAGAGTTGCCTGAAAATGTGCCAGAGTTCGTGATAGTTTTATCTGAAAGGTTGGATGATATTCATCATCAAATGTGTTCAAACTTAAATACGTCTTTATTATTACATTTTTATTAACTTGCAGCTCCCTCTAGCACACAACTAAATTGTAAAATTGAAAATATAGCTCACAACACCACAATTTCTGTGATAACCATATATTACTGTTATAATGGTCGTTGTTGGGTGGATTATTTGGTAAAACGTCCAGTCCATTTAAGGATAACAGAAACGTTTTGTTTATTCATCGTAAATAAATGTTGATACGCATAACTTCACTATTAAATACAAGTAAACTACGTATAACAGAAATTTCACGTACTTGCTAATTTCGTATTTCTATTTTTTTCTTTTTTTGAAAACACAAATTCAATTTTCACTGCACTGAAATAACTAATTTACTTGCTGACAGTAACACCCAAACTGACTAAATCATGCACTGATTACTGATTGGCAGACTTATTAATACACACAAGCTAATCTTAAAAAAAGAAGGGTTTATAATTCAAGTTGTTTCCTGTGTTTTGTAGAAAGTTCGAGAAATTCAGCCACGCTTATTAATTTGCGTCAGATTTCCTGCTAGAGAAACATCTAGATTTTAAAAAAGTACACTTTTGCTCTCTGGAGCCACCATTTTGGATTCTAAAGTCTCTCCAACAATCCCATTATGTAAGAAAAACATTGGTACAATAAAGTAAATTTCCAGTAATTAACAG
>NW_013678050.1:7496-11474 GCF_000517525.1 Limulus polyphemus | reverse complement strand
TATAGTTTCTATACTATTACTTGCACCAGAGGCTAGGGTACATGTTGTACAGTATAACTTGAATCAAAGATTAAGATATAGTTTCTATACTATTACTTGCACCAGAGGCTAGGGTACATGTTGTACAGTATAACTTGAATCAGAGATTAGGATATAGTGTCTATACTATTACTTGCACCAAAGGCTAGGGTACATGTTGTACAATATAACTTGAATCAGAGATTAGGATATAGTGTCTATACTATTACTTGCACCAAAGGCTAGGGTACATGTTGTACAATATAACTTGAATCAGAGATTAGGATATAATGTCTATACTATTACTTGCACCAAAGGCTAGGGTACATGTTGTACAGTATAACTTGAATCAGAGATTAAGGATATAATGTCTATACTATTACTTGCACCAAAGGCTAGAGTACGTGTTGTACAGTATAACCTGAATTAAAGATTAGGATATAGTTTCTACACTATCAATTGCACCAAAAGTTTGCACAGTATTCACTGCAGCCGAGGCTAAAATATCTATTGTATGGTATTCACTACGTAAGAGGTTAATTTATAGTCCTCAAGTTCTTATTAATTTACTTACTTAGAAGTTTCTATATTGTTTACTTACACAGTCATGGATTTCTTATTAAGATACCCTCACATTCTTAAGGTTCTTAAAAAGTGTTTTACTTAAACATTCCTGAAGTTTTTGTTCATTTACTTACACAGTCCTCTAGTTCTTATTGGTACACTTACACAGTACTCTAGTTCTTATTGGTTTAATTACAGCCTCAAGTTCTTATTGGTTTAATTACACAGTCTTTAAGTTATTGTTGGTTTAATTACACATTCTTCTAGTTCCTATTGGTACACTTACACAGTCCTCTAGTTCCTATAGGTTTACTTACACAGTCTTTAAGTTCTTATTGGTTTAATTACACAGTCCTTAAGTTCTTATTGGTTTAATTACACGGTCTTTAAGTTCTTGTTGGTTTAATTACACATTCTTCTAGTTCCTATTGGTACACTTACACAGTACTCTCGTTCCTATAGGTTTACTTACACAGTCTTTAAGTTCTTATTGGTTTACTTACACAGTATTTAAGTTCTTGTTGGTTTAATTACACAGTTTTAAGTTTTTATTGGTTTAATTACACATTCTTCTAGTTCCTATAGGTTTACTTACACAGTCTTTAAGTTCTTATTGGTTTAATTACACAGTATTTAAGTCCTTATTGGTTTAATTACACGGTCTTTAAGTCCTTATTGGTTTAATTACACAGTATTTAAGTCCTTATTGGTTTAATTACACAGTCTCAAATTCTTCTTGGTTTACTTATCCAGAGCTGAAGTTTTTACAATCCCCTAGTTCTTATTGGTACACATATACATGGTCCTGGAGTTGTTACTTGTTTACTTACACAATCCTGAATTTCTTATTACTTTAATTACACAGTCCTGGCCTTCCTGAAAAGTGTTTTAGTACACCTGAAGTCATTACTGACTTATTTAATCATTTTTAAAGTTTTTAAAAAGTATTTTACTTACCTAGTCCTCAAAAGTTTATTAGGCGAATAGTAGATAGGCAGTCTCTAGAATTTTTCTCTAACATACACACACATCTACATATAAATGAAATATGTTTCGTGAGATCGTGGTTTTCTGTAAAGGTTCGATAGTGTTACGTAACTAGCACTTGGTTTTGCTGTTATACTAAACAGGTGTAGATATTTAATTACGAGTTCCAAAACATTTTCGGTTGCTGTGTGATACCTGTGACAAGCAGAAATACATGTACATGTAGTATTTCTGCAGAATTATATAAACCAAACAAAACTAAGATTCGATAAACGTTCGTTCTATAAATAAAAACAAAGCATGAAAACAATCAAGCTCAAACGTTGCTTTAGCATAAAATTCTGTTTTAAATAAAATCATGTTTTAGAATTCTACATGTCTTAGATTTTGCGACAACACTTTATACCCTGACGGTTAGTTATAATGTGTGTTTATGCAATATAACGATGGTCCCGTCTGTGTACAAACTGTTATAATTGAAGCAGTATAAAGATATTTCGGTAACTATATGTTCCTCTAAAAATTCTTCCTCCTTTTTTCTACTCCACCTCAAATTGTACACCTTCTTCATTTGTTACTTCTCCACTAAGTACACCTTAAATGTTGCCTAACTTCGTCATCTGTTGCTACTCCTATACGTACACCTTAAATGTTGCCTAACTTCGTCATCTGTTGCTACTCCTATACGTACACCTTAAATGTTGCCTAACTTCGTTATCTGTTGCTACTCCTATACGTACACCTTAAATGTTGCCTAACTTCGTCTTTTGTTGCTACTCCACTACGTACACCTTAAATCTTGCTTATCTTCGTCTTTTGTTGCTACTCCACTACGTGCACCCCAAGTTGTACACCTTATTCATCTGTTGCTACTCCACTAAGTACACCTTAAATCTTGCTTATCTTCGTCATCTGCTGCTACTCCACTACGTACACCTCAAGTTGTACACCTTCTTCATCTGTAGCTACTCCACAACGTACACCTTAAGTTGCCTATCTTCTTCACCTGTAGCATCTTGTCCTGCCTACACTCAGCATGACATCTTGAACCCCAGAATATTCAATCCGCAGCCACGTCCAGCCTTTAAAGGAAATGAAAGATTGCAGAGTTGGAATATCAATCCATGATGCCAAAATCTCATTTTCGTGAGATAAAGCTCCATATAGAAAAATATATATAATATGTATAATTTACCTGTTGTGTTCACAATGTTTCTTGTTTGTTTGTTTTTTGTTCCTTACAATCATTTTATATTTATATAACTTTTGAACCATATGTAATCTTCTTCTTACTAACTTATTATTGTGGATTATTTAGCAGATAAATTGTTTAAGTTTTTAATAAATGAATATGAAGCCAATTTCTCATCCGATTTATCACTTATCTGTGTGTATTATACCAGTTTGAGGTACTAATCTCTTACAGTCACCATTAACTTCAAATAGAATTAAAGTAACAGGTGTGATTGAATGAAAAAGTGTATACCATAATTATTTTTCCCTCTTCACAAAACAAGTAGATTCTGAATGTAACCGTGCTCTGATCCAGACTAATTCTTAGTGTTTTAAGTGTTATCAAACCACATCTTAAGCATTGTCCAAATAATAGACGAATCGCAGATATAAATAAAGATCGTCAAATTGTTCTTCTTGTATTTTTGTTCACATAATATTAAAGAATGCTTTACTTAATTTGCTATTTATGTTGCACGAGTTAAGAAATTCGAAATAAAAAAAGTGTTCAGATAATCTTGTTTCGTGATGGTCAACTTAGTTATTCAGAAGTAAGTACCCTCATACCGATCCTATTTTACCACACTCTGCTTTGTGCCAAAATACACAACAACTAATCAACTATTTCTCCGTTTCTCGATGTTAATTTCCTACTGAAAGTATTATAGATACTCACTGATCAGTTGACATTATGTTAGAAATTCTGAAATACATATCGATCAATGACCTCTACAAAGACACTAGTATTAGGTATATTCAAACAGAACGTCGTCTCATGCAACGTATGGGTCAAATGATGTTTATGTTGCATATAGCAACGTTTTGTGAACCACTCAATATGAGTATTTAAAGTTATTGATGTTTAAAGTTCACGTATTTAAACTAACAAAAAATCATATACCATTAAATGGGTAAGATAAAAAAAACATCAAACGTAATGAGACATATATAAAAATTACAATAGGATAATTACAAATATAAGCTTAAATGTATACGATAAATCCAGCAATAACTGCATAAACAATTGTCATAATTACTGTAAGAATATTCATAAACAATATTATACCTATATTTGAGCTAAAAAATTTAAAATGCATAAAGCTAATCTATCTGTCAATTCTACGTAAAGTACCAAAGTAACAATATATCTACGTATATATATATTCACGTGGATTC
>NW_013678050.1:4345-7466 GCF_000517525.1 Limulus polyphemus | reverse complement strand
TTAAAGTTTTACGTGATGTGTGCAAGAAATTTTTCTTAATTTAATCAATCGAGGGGAATCCAATTTCAATGATGAACAGTAGAGTGATGACAGCAACAAAAGAGCATTTGACACGTGTGTGTACAGTAACAAAATTTTAATTCTCGAACGTTTTGGAATATAAGCCTTCAATCTTCAGCAAGCTAATTGAACAGAGTACAACATTAGGTACAAAAATGTCTAAAGTCCAAACATTTTACAAAGAGTAATTAAAATACAGAATAAAAGAATGAAGTAAATTAAAAGATAAATAATGAAGAATAGGATAATGAAATAATTGTAGCAATATTATTCAAGATATTCAATTATAGTGAAGCTGTTTTGTTATATAAAGTTGGGAGTTCATTTATAATAGATACATCTTCTCTAATTAAAAGTTTAATATTGGACGATCCAGATGAGACGACTTTGAAATCCTTAACCGGAAAGGGGGTGTTTGCTGTTTTCACTACATGTATAAATTGTCGAGCCTGGTGGAATTGGTAGTTTTTTTACCGGGTAGATAATTAGGCCTTTAGATCTGAGTATATTTTGTCCTTTGAGAGGTGATTTAAATATCATTTGTTTTTGAACTTTTGAATAAAATGTTTTATTACTTCTTAAAATTTGTGACTTACCTATGAAATTGTGATTACCTAATAAATGTGTAGTTCAAGTCTGGGTTCAAGTCTGTGAGAAAGGACCTTGCATGTTGGGGCTTGAATATAATGCAAAGGACAGTTCTGTATTAGTTGTGTTTGATATCTTACATTCTGCAAGAGTGTAAACATGAAACTGGTGAGTTTAATGTAGTAAACTCGACGTGATAAAGTTAATGCTATAGTTTTCTTACTTACTTTCCCATTTAAAGTATTAATATTTTATTTGCTTGATTTTTGTCTAATATACCTTTCAAGGTTTGCTTACAGTCATTAATGCTAGATGCATATAGATATATCCCTTTCCTATCGACTCTGTCATCTTATGTTTATTAGTTTCATATTTTCGAGGCAATTAGGTGGTTGTGAAATTTTAAACTTACTTAAGAACAGTATTTATTTGCTATATTATTTAAAACAAACATTGTTTCTTACAATCTCTGAATGGTTGTTTTAGAAAATGCACGAAAGTTTGTTTCCATAGTACGATAACTTTTCTGTTATATTTTTTGAAAGTAGTAATTAAAAATATTTTTTCTCAAAGTGGATATGCCAGCCTAATTAGTAAGAGCAATGTTATTATATTCTTCTATTACGCGCATTTTTGTGGGAAAATAACAAAAAGGAAACCACTACTCAGGCGAATTACTTTTATATTTCATAGACTTAAAATAAGACCCAAAACTCGAGCACTTTCGAATAGTTGACTTTTCTTTTTCAGGAGAACAGAGGGTGACCTCTAGCCTGCGAAATGTAATTTTAACTTTAATGCGACACCTGGAGGAAGTTGTCCCTGCAATGGCAAACGTTGTCAAACCTGTACGTTCATGCAGCAGACTAACAATTTCTCTGATACAGAAAACCAAAGACAGTTCAAAATCAATAAACCCATAACCTGCACTACAAAAACGCTATTTAGTTAATCTAGTGCCGAAAATGTAACTTCCAGTGTGTAGGCCAAAGTAAAACAACTATACAGGAGTGGTTTAATAACTACAAATGTTCAATAAAACAGACAAAGAACTTCCAGTTGCAGACTACTCTCTTGGCGAAATAATACTGACAGGTATAGAGACAAATTTTACATCAAACAGAAACAGGGAAATTAAAGAAGCTTATTGGATAGCACTGTTAAATACTGTAATGCCGAATGGCATCAATCTCGATCCTGGGATTGTTGACATTCGAGCGTCTTTAAAAAAATTCCGAATCATTTATAGTTAAGTTTGTAAAGTTTTATTATTATTATTATTCACATTTTTATTCATGCTTCTATTTCTCTACATTATTATTATCATTATTTCAGGTATCGATGTACATTATTAGTATCTCTAGCTCTCATCTTCCTATGTATTTTATTTTTATCTATCAATCAAAAGATTCACACATAATGAAAATTAATAATATTTTTTTCTCTCTACAAACAAATCCCCCCTGTTGGGAGACTAACAGCTTGAGTTGGGATTGGCTGGTCACCAGAATCAACTCAACTGGGACTTCCAGTTTACATGATGTCACACATCCTACTATATATTGCAATGCGCAGGCTAAAGGTCACCCTTTGTTCTCCTGAAGAAGAATAGTCAACTGTTCGAAAGCGCTCGAGTTTTTTGGGTCTTATTTTAAGTCTATTACTCTTTATATCTGATCCTTTGTGCTAACTCTTTTATCAAAATTTTATATTTCATAATAGTTTCACTTGCCGTCGCTAGATGACAGCACATGATGTTTTTTTTTTTACAAGGACAGTTTGGGATTTTTCACTTCACAGCAATAATATCTGAAACACCAATTTCGCTAAAAATAAGTAGATAAATAAAGAATCAACTCAATTAATATTCAATGTATCAAGCATCCGAAGTATCTTTGCAAGCAAAAGATCTGTGTACATATTATTGATGTCTCAGTTTAATAACACCAGTTTCTTAATCATCAACAATACATTATATAGCGGTTTACTTTCTATTAAATCTCCAGTGGGGCAAGCCTAGAGCTGTATGTGTATGCGTGGTATCATACTTCAATGCCTGGGATCCGTATGATGTCCTCTTCATTAATCCTTTGACCCCGGCATGGGGTTATTGATTGTATGCACATACAGTAACCCAGGGTGAAGTTGGAAAGCGTGGGTTCTGGAAATCTCCCCTTAACGATGATCCAGTGCTCCGGGGTACTTGTACCGTCCAGGAGGAACCGTTCTAACTTCGCTGGCCTCCAAATTAGTCCAAAAATAGATTATGTTTACTTACAACTGTAATATCTATGTTTTCACATTAATAAAAAATACTTGGAAGTTCAGTTATCTCTCAATAGATGGAGACTGTACTGAACTATCATTAAAACCTTTACTTAAAACACAAAAGAAGTAAGTACTGTCACTATCTTATATTTGCACAACAAACACATCCTGATGATCATCCAATAACTATCAAATTAAATCCCTT
>NW_013678050.1:2764-3549 GCF_000517525.1 Limulus polyphemus | reverse complement strand
ATGCATAATTTATGTTTATTTCATAATTTTTTATGGTGGTTGCGAGATCGGTGAAATTTACCGTACCCATACAGAAATTAATTACTCAAAATAATAGATAAAATATAAAGTTTTTCTCTTAGGAAACGTTTGGTAACTATTTGGACATTATAAAAATTTCGTATATGAAATATCGAAATTTTCTGATGCACAAAAGTATTTTTAATGCTAAGATGAAAATTAATTTGCATGATAGGTAGGCAAGATGTGAAAAAAAGCATGAGAGAAACATTGCTTTACAAACCATAACACTGAATACAAAAATTAGATATTTTGCGTATGAAGGCATTTTAATATACGTAAATAAATTTACTCACAATATTTATAATGGAATGTATTTACTCCAAACTATAAAATGAATGTCACAGTAGCAGTGGTGGTTTGTACCTGATAATTGATGTAATAGTTGTAATAATGTCTATATCTTCACCCCAGACGAAACACAGAGAACAGTAAAAAGGAAGTTACTTTAGGTGTCTCAGTTTATTCATACACCAGTTTTAGTAATTGGTATTACAAGTTTCATACTTGTGAAAACTTTAATAACAATTGTAGTGGCAAACAAAACCTATCTATTAATAATGGCTGGAGACGGCTTGAATGGGTAATGAAGAAAAACTTTAATATAACAGCAAATGTACAACGTTTCGACAAGGTTTTGTCATCATCAGGTACAAAACCTTGTCGAAACGTTGTACATTTTGTCATCATCAGGTACAAAACCTTGTCGAAACGTTGTACATTTT
>NW_013678050.1:0-2543 GCF_000517525.1 Limulus polyphemus | reverse complement strand
TACCCATTCAAGCCGTCTCCATCCATTATTAGTCTCAAAGTGGGTTCCTCGTCATCGAATTTGAAAACCTATCTATTGTTTGAAATGAAAAACTGAAATAACTCACAAATCAATAAAAAATAATTGAACTTTATCAACCATGTAAATGTAACTCATTCGATAAAACTCGCTTTTTATTCCTTATATCTTGAAAATACTGAATAATCACAGAATCCTTAAATGTGCACCAACCCTTGATTTCCGCATGCATGTTTGGTTGCAAACTATTCTTAAATTGTTTTTGTTGGTTGTTTCTAGTTCTAGTTTTCCATTTATTCCAGTAACTGTAAAGCCAGCCTCCTTTCTTAATTTGGCTGTTTCTATCACAAGCACACAGAAACTGTACAGATAAAAAAAAGAGCCAAGAGGCACAAGTTCTCTGTGTTTCATGCTCCAAGATGTCAACAAGACGAGTGATCAAGAATATGCTTGAGCATTTTGCTACAAGACTAGGCAGTGTTCTAGAATCTTATGCTTAAGAAAACAGATAAATTAAGAATATCAATATATAACAAAAGAAATCACTTATTTATCCAAAATCTTTGAGGAGGCATGCTCTACCTCTTATGAGCTGCTATGGAATATCAGAATGGGAAATCGGTTAAGAAGAGTAGCCTCAGTTAACTAGAGTCTGGGAATATGTCATTTCGTGTAAAATTCGAGTTTAAATGATTGGATAATCAATAACAAGAAAAATATATGAAAATAGTTATATTATGAGGCAGCATTAGCAGAAATGTTTTTTGAATGTGTCATAATTTGTAGAAAGATTATATGAAACCATCAAATGTTCTTTAAAAGTTTAGACCTCAGAGTCAGTTCAGGCTGTTTGGATCAAATAATCTGCTTTGAAAATCAAGAAACTTATAAAAAGTTTCTAGTTCACAAGGCCATCAGTTCTCTAAATAATCGATCTATTTAGTAAATCTTGTATAACAGCAACAGATGTATCTTAATAAGGAAAATAACATTATATGTATTATCTATCAGAATGAGGTATTCAAATGAGTTTAATGTTTTATTAATTTTTATTGTGTTGAAATACATTTTGAATTTTATATCTATTTGAGAAATTTAAGATATAAAAGCCTATTTGATTTTTTTAACATATGTAGAAAGAGCTGAGAATAATATTATCCACCCTATTTATATTAGTAATTTGTTCAAATACACCAAGTAAAGTCAAAATGTAGTTTTCATACATACCATTCCACCACAATTGTACATCGTCTGTGTTTGTCT
Source organism: Limulus polyphemus (assembly GCF_000517525.1). NCBI lineage: Eukaryota > Metazoa > Arthropoda > Merostomata > Xiphosura > Limulidae > Limulus > Limulus polyphemus. The sequence continues at coordinate 1,262 of NW_013678050.1, read as the reverse complement.
CGTGACTTCCTGATTTGCATAATCAAAATCGTTTTAATATAATGTATTTTCCCTCTGTATTTTTGGATATTTTTTAATAACTTAAAAGTAGATTAATTGTTTTTTATTTAATCCAAGGTTCTCAACAAGGATTCGCAGTCACCATGTGGCCCATGATACGTTTCAGGGGTCCGCCAATGAAGTATAATATATTATGTTCAATATTTAGTTTAATAATAATTATTTCATATGAAAGCAAATTATCGCAAAACCGACTGCAGCCTAACAGAGAACAAAGTTTTTAAAAGATTAAAAATTAATCTCAGTGATATTTTTTAAAATAATTTAAATTGAAAACAAATCACCCGAAAATAGTTTTATACTAATAAATTAATTAATGAATACGTATGATTTTGGAGACATTTTACACTCATAATGGTGCAATAAGGTTGAGAATACATTCCTCTAGAATCTCCTTTCCTGCCAGTACCAATATTTATACTCTTAAGGTAGTACACTAATATTTCAATGTGGTGTTAGAAAAGACATTCGCTCCTAGAATTTAAAGTTGGACTAAATTTTGGTCTCAGTCCTTATGAGCTTCTTGTTGACATCAGAAGGCTTTTCTATTGTTTTTTACTCTTGACCAGTTCACATGATAACCCTATGTTTAAAACTTATATGTTCATCGGCAGATACAAAAATAAATCACTGACAATTGTTAAAAAAGAGGGAATCCTCAATAGCCGCGACACTTGAAATTCTTTTAGGCAGGATTAAAGTAAATTAATCTATGAAACCTTTCCCCCCTTTTTTATTACTTATAGTTTTGTGTGCCAGCAATACCAAGCGTGGGGCGCACGTATACCCTAGTCGATTTTATTACTCATCAGGATTTCTACCAGCCTACTCTCAAATTGAAATTATTTTAGGCGGGAATAGAGTAAATTTATCAATGAGACCTTGGGAGTGGTCAAATACATCAATCGAAAGGGTTTGACCTCCTGGGTCAAAAACTGTAATTAGATCTCAAATCTGTCAAGAGATGACGGAACTTTGAGCTAAAAGTTTGTACTTGCAAAACTCAAAGCCATTCTACGAACCACTATGTCGAAGCGTAGTTTAGTAGCCATCTCAAATTATCTCAAGTGACTTGACTGTAATAATAACCATGTAATACAATAAATTTTAAGGCAGTTGGTGAGTATTCAAAATTTAATTAAACTACTTTTTGTTCATGTTATACCAATTGGTATAGCATAAAATGTACAATGTTAGGTTAA
>NW_013678049.1:6154-10991 GCF_000517525.1 Limulus polyphemus | reverse complement strand
CATTTAATTAAGCTATTGTTAATTGTTATTGGTTTAATGTATGTGGTTATTGTTCGGGACGAACAATACTAAGGAGAAGCAGTGTTGCGTCAGCGAGGTCACGTGACTAGTGTCACGCCACGTTTCTAGAACTATCCTGTTTCTTCGTGAATGCCCTAGCATTTACTAGATATATGTTAGTCTGGTATATATATAAGACGGTCACAACGTGACGTGACAATGTGTGTAGGTAATGAGTAGTTGAACTGCAGTCAGAGAGAGACATATTGTTGAAGTCGAGCTCATGAGACGTGAATTATAGTTTGTTATAGCGCGACTGTTGAAGTTGGGTGTATCATAAAGTTATATTCAGAAAGAATAAACCAGTTTTATTAAGTAAGGACTTGTGTCGCTAAGGTTACGTCGGAACGAAGTTACGGAAAGTTAATTAACAAACGGAGACGTAACAATTGTTTAAAGTCTACAGTATGTCTACTATGCCTATCAGCATGGAGTCTCTTTCACATACAATTTGTGATTAGGTCTGCAGTCCCGGACTATTATTAGAGTGTTCATGATAAATTTATTGCCTAATGTACAATTTTCTTTCATAACATATTTCATAGTAGTCACAGACAAAAAAAATTAAACACTATTGAATAAAAACAGAAAAAAAATGGAGTTTTCTAAAGTGCACTGTTTTCTTACTAGTAAGAATATTAACCACTATAACAAGAGGTTCAGTAGAAAATGTTTCACGGAGTTAAAATGAATTCTAATCTGACTAAACTGAGGAAGGAAATCAGATTCTGGCATACAGCACTCTTAACGGGGTTTTTTTTTTTCAGATTTCGGCACTAAATCAGAATTTTCTTTGTTCTGTAAGGACGTATGTAGAATCATTCTTGTCTCTAAGCGTTTGTTGCGTCAGCGAGGTCACGTGACTAGTATCACGCCACCCGTTTTTTAGAAATATCCTGGTCCTTCGGGAGGGCCTTAGCATTTGCTAGATTGTGGGTGGTCACGGCGTGACGAGACCATGTGTAGGTAGTGAGTCATTGAACTGCAGTCAGAGAGTATTGTTGAAGTTAACGTTCGTTGTTATAGCGTTTGTTATAGCGCGACTGTTGAAATTAAGTGTATCGTAAAGTTGTATTCGGAAAGAATAAACCAGTTTTATTAAGAAAGGACTTGTGTCGCTAAGGTTTCGTCGGAACGAAGTTACGGAAAATCAATTAACGTAACACGTCTTTATCCATTGTGGACGTTTTAAGACTCCTCTCAACTTTAACAGTCGGTATAGTGAACCCGTGTACAAGGAGGTTGACAAGTCTCTAAATAGACACATTAAACAATAATTATGAACGAATATTTTGTTCGTATTTGTATGTGTTTTATTTAATCTGCTGTATGAGTTTGAAATTATTATCTGCAGTACATTTCCCGAACGTGTGTTTTTCGAATGGATTTAAACTTATTTGTTGGACACCAGTGTACTCGAATACCACCTGAAAATTTAAATATATTATCATATTTCTTTGTAAATGACCGAACACAAAATTAGATCCCGACTATCCCTAAATATCTATGCTCCGTGTGTCACATTCGCATTATAAACTCTTCCATGAAACAGCAGATAATTTTTAAGGCTACGTGCTACAGAAAATAACGCCTAGGGTTGAATTTTATAAGATCTCAACCGGAATAAGTATATTCGGCAAAAGATATTTTGAAAAAAAAAAATTGAAATGTGTAGGATATTGAGTTATTTGGTGCTTGCATACCATAGAAGTTTCATTTGGGTGAAGTTTTCTTGTTCTGGAAAAAATAATAATTTATAATAGAAACTGCTCGTCGCAAAAAGAAAAAGAGGCCCAAATATGAATAAGTGGAAAAAATCTAAAACAAATCCTTTTTTTTTTAAGGCTTCGAAATTACAATGGCCGTCCAGTGGCACAGCGGCATGTCTGCGGACTTATAATGCTAAAAACCGGGTTTCGATACCCGTAGTGGGTAGAGCACAGGTAGCTCACTGTGTAGCTTTGTGCTTAATTCCAAACAATACTACAATGTACTTTTATGCTTGTGCCTACGGTTGGCAGCACACAGACTGCTCATTATATAATTTTGTGCTTAACAACTAACAAAACGAAATCTATGTTTGCGCGTTAAATTAACCTGTGTTCACAAGATGAAAAAAAAATATCATTCTGATACTTCTATAATTGCCGACTTTAGGAAAAGCAAACTAATTTCTCTCCTTTAAGTTATCTTATTTTTAGGTAATTAAAATCATTTATCTTTTTGTAATATTTAAAATATTTTGTAAGAAAGAACAGATGAAAATTTATACGTTTATTGCAATTAAATTTTTCACGCATTATTTGATAGAATGCATAAATCTAGAGAGCGTGTCAGTTCTTTATTTTATCGCGGGAAATATAGCATGTAGAAACAAAACTAAGTTCAGATGATAACATGGAGAAATTTGTAAATATTTCACGACTTTTCTTTTTACTGTAATTGTTATTTTTTATTTTATGGCTGATCTTGAGCTTTAGGACAAGGTAGAGAACTTGACGATGAAGTTTAGAAGTAGTGCTGAAAATAGTTCATTGGTGTTATTCTCGGGCAAAAGGAAAACACAAATTAACATGTCCAGTGCAAATCTTTGGAGTAGCTTAGTTGATGGTTGTCTTACTCTTAGAACTATGGCAGAGTGAAAACTACTTATATCAGTTATATTTGAATAGGGTATTTACTGATGTTAAACTTGCTGTTGTTATTTACAGATATCTCCAATTCACTTCACTTGTCTGAAGAGCTTAAACTTGAAGATTTCCATGTGTCAGGAACTTAGTTATAACTTTTAAGTACTTTGAATTAAAGTTAAACAGAAAAGATAATTAATTCTTGGAGTATGCAGGGTGAACTAGATTTTGTATCAGAAATTTTGGAAACTTATTATCAAAAATATCTAATGTTTGATGTTTAATCAAAAAACCTTTTATTTTATTTTTATATGTTTTTTGAAGAAGTAAAGAAGCTGAACAAGAACACAATGGATTTTTATGACATTGATAATGAATTTGAATCTCAGTATGCTGATGATTTTGATGTGCTTCGAGAGCTTGAAGGTTAGAATACCATCTTGAATTGGAAATCTATGAAACTTGTAATGTTGCATGATAATTCAATAATTTTTCGATTTGAATGACTGTGGTTTAATTATAATTATAGCTTGCTTTCTTATGATTTTGTTTATAATTTTAAAAAATTGGCAATTTTAAATTTAAGATAATTTATTAGAAAGGTATCACATATTATGCAATGTCAGTACTTAAATTATGTAACTGTTTTAACAGTTTGGTAGCTATTTTTAATGGAAAGTTGAAATAAACAAGTTAACAGGATAGATAAAGTAATGACGAGACTAGGAAAAAATAATAAGTGTAAAAATTTAATTATTTTAGAGATAAGTCTTTTAGATTTAAAGATAAACATAGTATCAAGAATAGTTTTTATCTTATTATTATATTATAACAAAATGGATGAATTCAGGATTTGTTCAGATAGAAGAATAAGATATAATGGGCATTACTGAAACTTGCTTATTTTTGGAAGATATTGAGAATCAGAATTATTTCAAAATTCCAGGTCAGAAGTTATAAATTCCTGTTAACTGGGAAGTTTTCAGACACTAATTGAACCATTTTCTAGGCTTGCCCATTTAATAATGATAAACCTTTTAAAAGAGGGGTGAGGTGGCTTTATATATAAAGGATGAGTTGCATCCTGTTTGACATCAGATACAAAAACAAGTTATACTGAAGAGTTTAAATATACTCATGGGTTAGAATCTGGTGTTACAGGCTATGTAATCAGATGGATGATGTCACTGGGAAACTGTATAATGAGGTCAGAGTTATTACTAATAAGGATAGTGATGTAATAGTTATGGGAGACTGTCTTTAGTCTTGTTCGATTAGGGCTGTATGGAGTCAAACAGAGAAGCTTCTTGAAGTGGTTCAGGATGGTTTTCTATACCAAACAGTTAGAGTTATTACTAATAAGGATAGTGATGTAATAGTTATGGGAGACTGTCTTTGGTATAGAAAACCATCCTGAACCACTTCAAGAAGCTTCTCTGTTTGACTCCATACAGCCCTAATCAACAAGACTAAACGTTCAGATCCAACTTGGTTAGGAGGGGATGTTACTTTTGATTTATTGTCCTAATGAAGATGTGGTTACAAAGTAGAAGTGGGGGAACATCTGGGGAAGAATGATCACTGTATAATTAGGAGAACATCTGGGAAAGAATGATGACTATAATTAGAAGAACATTGGGGAAGAATGATGATTGTATAATTAGGTGAACATCTGGGGAAGAATGATGACTATATAATTAGGTGAACATCTGGGGAAGAATGATGATTGTATAATTAGGTGAACATCTGGGGAAGAATGATGACTGTATAATTAGGGGAACATCTGGGGAAGAATGATGACTGTATAATTAGGGGAACATCTGGGGAAGAATGATGACTTTATAATTAGGGGAACATCTGGGGAAGAATGATGACTGTATAATTAGGTGAACATCTGGGAAAGAATGATGACTAATTAGGTGAACATCTGGGGAAGAATAATGACTGTATAATTAGGGGAACATCTGGGGAAGAATGATGACTGTATAGTTAGGAGAACATCTTGGGAAGAATGATGACTATAATTAAAAGAACATCTGGGGAAGAATGATGATTGTATAATTAGGAGAACATCTTGGGAAGAATGATGACTATAATTAAAAGAACATCTGGGGAAGAATGATGATTGTATAATTAGGAGAACATCT
>NW_013678049.1:0-5307 GCF_000517525.1 Limulus polyphemus | reverse complement strand
GGAAAGAATGATGACTGTATAATTAGGTGAACATCTGGGAAAGAATGATGACTGTATAATTAGGTGAACATCTGGGGAAGAATGATGACTTTATAATTAGGGGAACATCTGGGGAAGAATAATGACTGTATAATTAGGGAACATCTGGGGAAGAATGATGACTGTATAGTTAGGGGAACATCTGGGGAAAAATGATGATTGTATAATTAGGTGAACATCTGGGGAAGAATGATGACTATAACTAGGTGAACATCTGGGAAAGAATGATGACTGTATAATTAGGAGAACATCTGGGGAAGAATGATGACTTTATAATTAGGGGAACATCTGGGGAAGAATGATGACTGTATAATTAGGTGAACATCTGGGGAAGAATGATGACTGTATAATTAGGTGAACATCTGGGAAAGAATGATGACTGTATAATTAGGTGAACATCTGGGGAAGAATGATCACTGTATAATTAGGTGAACATGTTGAGATAAAAGTAGATGAAAGTTAGTTTCTAATTTTCAAAAACCAATTTTGAGGCTATGAGATAAGATTTATTATCAATGATTTAGGATAATGAGTTAGTGAATGGGACAGATTTGGGAAATTTAAAAAAATAAATGTTCATAATGAGCATTTTCCTAAAAAGAGTAGAAGGGAAGATCAAACCTAACATACAAGATAATAATCAAGTACAAATGGCTTAAGTTTGTAAAATGTTTAAATTGACATACAGCATGAAAAATGTACAGAACTATAGCAAAGTCAGGGAGTCATTTAAAATATTATATTAAAAATTCTTTTCAGACTTATAAAAAAGAGCAAGTTGGTTCTGTTGAAACTAACAGCAAATATTATTTTTTTTCAAGTACATAAAGATAAGTAAAATGATAAAAACAAGGACTACGTCCTTCAAAGGGCTATTGTTGAAGACTGTTAGGTAACTAAGCTTTTAAGCGTTCTGTTTTTACAACTAACAATCCCATGAGAAGTATCGGAATTCAATAGATATTAATACTGTTGCGTCAGCGAGGTCACGTGACTAGTATCACGCCACCTGTTTCTAGAAATATCCTGTTCCTTCAAGAATGCCCTAGCATTTACTAGATATGTGTTAGTCTTGTATATGTATAAGACGTTCACAACGTGACGTGACAACAGTGTTATGAGTAATTGAACTGCAGTCAGAGAGAATATTGTTAAGCACGTGAGAAGTTTGTTGAGAATTATAGCGTTTGTTACAGAGAGACTGTTGAAATTAAGTGTATCGTAAAGTTGTATTCGGAAGGAATAAACCAGTTTTATTTAAGAAAGGACTTGTGTCGCTAAAGTTTCGTCGGAACGAATTTACGGAAAATTAACTAACGAACGGAGACGTAACAATACCTTGGGAACAAATAAAGCACCAGGACCAGACAGTGTTTTTCCCATGGGTTTTAAAGGTTATTGATCACATATGCAAGCCTTTTGTTTTTGGTAGGTCAGTAGACAATGGGCAGATGGCTGATGATTGGAGAATTGTTGATGTTACACAATTTTTAAAGTGGTTGATGAGAGTTGCTTTGGAAATGATAAACCAATCAGTCTACATTTGTAGTGGAAACAATTCTTGAAAGTCTTGTTATTGAGGTAGTCCAGTCAAAACACTGGACATTTGGGTTGGGTGAGATGAAACAAAAAGTCGTTACTAAGGGAGTCCAGTCAAGATACTGGACATTTGATATAGTAGTGTTTAAGAGTCTGTGGCTTTTGCTTTTTTTTTCTTCTTTAACTTAATGCTATTAATAAATTAGTAAAATCTACAAATGACAGTAAGCTCTTTGGTATTTCTAGCTGTATTGGGGTTGAAGTACTACAGAGTATCTTGGATCAATTAATTCGTTGAACAAATATTTGGTAGTTGACTTTTAACAACATTAAATACAATGTAATGATTGGACTATCATAATTTGGATTACAAATTTAATACAAGAAGAAAAGTAATAATGTGGCTGAAGAAAAGGATCTTGACATAGTGATGGATAAGTCACTCAAACCACTGATGCTGTGTTGCTAGTAGTAAAGCTGACAGAATTTTAGGGTGTATTTATAGACACTAATACTAACTACTGGTCAAAGGAAGCTGTACCTAAGTAGATCGGAACTAAAAAGAAAATATATATATATATATATATGTAGCTGGGAGAGTAGTAATATTTGCTAATTTATTAATCAAAGACCTCAGTTTCATTTGATTAAATAATTAGTACGGTGTTCCTCAAACCATGCTATGAAAAGCAAAGACAAAGAACATCCTCAGTGGCTTTTTTTTCCTCTAGCAGTTCATGGTTAGTGACAGTAGCAGATAGCCTCAGTGGCTTGTTGTCTTCCCTCTAGCAGTTCATGGTTAGTGACAGTGGTAGATAGTCTCAGTGACTTGTTGTCTTCCCTCTAGCAGTTCATGGTTAGTGACAGTGGCAGATAGTCTCAGTGACTTATTGTCTTCCCTCTAGCAGTTCATGGTTAGTGACAGTGGCAGATAGCCTCAGTGACTTGTTGTCTTCCCTCTAGTCAGCAGTTCACGGTTAGTGACAGTGGCAGATAGCCTCAGTGACTTGTTGTCTTCCCTCTAGCAGTTCATGGTTAGTGACAGTGGCAGATAGCCTCAGTGACTTGTTGTCTTCCCTTTAGTAGTTCACAGTTAGTGACAGTGGCAGATAGCCTCAGTGACTTGTTGTCTTCCCTCTAGCAGTTCATGGTTAGTGACAGTGGCAGTTAGCCTCAGTGGCTTGTTGTCTTCCCTCCTGCAGTTCACGGTTAGTGACAGTGGCAGATAGCCTCATGACTCTGCCATAACAAAGACAAGGCAAACAAGTTTCGTAGCAGTGGGATTCGAACCTGAGAACCTCGAATCATATGCTCCCTCACCTCTACCTGAATCACCAAAGCTGCACAAACTTGAAGTAAAAGAAACAAAAATGTAAAAGTCTAAAACTGGGGAAATTACAGATAGCCCATGATGTAGCTTTGTGCTTAACAATAAACAAACATAATAGCAATTGGACAGTTATTTTAAAGACAATTAACTGAATTGTAATTTTGATTAATGGAGTGTTTAAATAATCAAAAACACTAATTTTATTTAATTGGTTTAATCATCTGAATGCACCTGTTGGCACATAAATTATCATTTCATTAAATACTTATTACATTACACACACACACACACAAACCTTCTGTTAATAATAACTCACAAGTTTCCTACTTAAGTTTTGTGCAATTATCTTGTCTGAGCTTAAACTGTAGTGTATGATGGCCAGTTTGATCTTTAGTTTTACTTTAAGTACATTACTAACTCTGATTGGAAGTTGTTATTCTTAACCCAACAGTCACATGGTTTGTGCAAGTTGTTGTTTTACAAAAACAAAAGTTGGAATAAAGTAAACATGTGGAACTTGTATTTGTATAAATTTGTTATTGTTTCATAATAGTGGATCTATATTTGAGATTACATACTGTTGCGTCAGCGAGGTCACGTGACTAGTATCACGCTACCTGTTTTCTAGAAATATCCTGTTCCTTCAAGAATGCCCTAGCATTTACTAGATATATGTTAGTCTTGTATATATATAAGACGCTCACAACGTGACAGGACAACAGTGTAATGAGTAATTGAATGTATGCGGACAAAATATTGTTGGCCACGTGAGATATAGCGTTTGTTATAGAGCGACTGTTGAAATTAAGTGTATCGTAAAGTTGTATTCGGAAAGAATTAACCAGTTTTATTAAGTAAGGCCTTGTGTCGTTAAAGTTTCGTCGGAACGAAGCTACGGAAAATCAACTAACGAATGGAGACGTAACAATACAGTAATATTAGGATATGGCTAATAAGCAGACTTAACATACAACAAAAACTGTGCTGATGGACTTCGTATTTTTGTACATAAAAACTAAATTTGAATTCTTGGTATGAATTTCTGACATTTTGTTTATTTTGTTTAAAATTAATGTTTCTCAATCTTCTAGAGGAAAACGACGTTCAACCATCTTTTTCAAAATCCAATGGAAACTTCAATTTTCGGAATCAAACTGTTGAGGAAAGTGGGTCAGATAACCAGTATGAAGAGCTGAAGCCAGATATAAAAGGAAGAAAGAGGTGTAATGATGAAACTCCAGTGGGAAAATGTGAGGCTTCGGGTACATTGTTTTCTTTTTAAGTTTTCTCACCAACACAAATACTGTACCTAAACACTGGAGGGGGGGTTAAGCAGCATCCATTTTCTTCAGACTAAAAATATCAAACATATACTTATCTGTATGTATAAAATATTATTATAAAGGTGCTTCCTGTGACTTAATATCAAACATATACTTATCTGTATGTATAAAATATTATTATAAAGGTGCTTCCTGTGAGTTAATATCAAACATATACTTATCTGTATGTATAAAATATTATTATAAAGGTGCTTCCTGTGAGTTAATATCAAACATATACTTATCTGTATGTATAAGATATTATTATAAATGTGTTTCCTGTGAGTTAATATCAAACATATACTTATCTGTATGTATAAGATATTATTATAAATGTGTTTCCTGTGAGTTAATATCAAACATATACTTATCTGTATGTTTAAGATATTATTATAAAGGTGCTTCCTGTGAGTTAATATCAAACATATACTTATCTAACATATACTAGATATTGTTGTTTACCATGTACTTGTTACACTGAGAGACACCAGGACTAGATATTATTGTTTACCAAGTACTTGTTGCACAAAGAGACACCAGGACTAGATATTATTGTTTACCAAGTACTTGTTGCACAAAGACACCAGGACTAGATATCATTGTTTACCAAGTATTTGTTGCACAAAGACACCAGGACTAGATATCATTGTTTACCAAGTACTTGTTGCACAAAGAGACACTAGAACGAGATATTGTTGTTTACCAAGTACTTGTTGCACAAAGAGAAACCAGGACTAGATATTGTTGTTTACCAAGTACTTGTTGCACAAAGAGACACCAGGACTAGATATCGTTGTTTACCAAGTACTTGTTGCACAAAGAGACACCAGGACTAGATATTGTTGTTTACCAAGTACTTGTTGCACAAAGAGACACCAAGGCTAGATATTGTTGTTTATCAAGTACTTGTTGCACAAAGAGACACCAGGACTAGATATTATTGTTTACCAAGTACTTGTTGCACAAAGAGACACTAGAACTAGATATTGTTGTTTACCAAGTACTTGTTGCACAAAGAGACACCAGGACTAGATATTGTTGTTTACCAAGTACTTGTTGCACAAAGAGACACCAGGA
>NW_013678048.1:8616-12508 GCF_000517525.1 Limulus polyphemus | reverse complement strand
AAGAAATATATTACACGTGTGACTTATAGAATATAACTGACACAAGAAATATATTACACGTGTGACTTATAGAATATAACTGACACAACAAGTATATTACACGTGTGACTTGTAGAACATAACTGACACAAGAAATATATTACATGTGTGACTTATAGAATATAACTGACACAAGAAATATATTACACGCGTGACTTATAGAATATAACTGACACAATAAATATATTACATGTGTGACTTATAGAATATAACTGACACAATAAATATATTACATGTGTGACTTATAGAATATAACTGACACAAGAAATATATTACATGTGTGACTTATAGAATATAACTGACACAAGAAATATATTACACGCGTGACTTATAGAATATAACTGACACAATAAATATATTACATGTGTGACTTATAGAATATAAGTGACACAATAAATATATTACATGTGTGACTTATAGAATATAATTGACATAATAATGGAACACTTTTTGGTAATCTTCAGATTTCATACAAAATTAAATATCACAAAATCAGATACTCTGAGGATGTCAATTTTTGTCTTTGTCCTGAAAAGGTAAATGTTTATAAAATGACTAGTTTTTATCACCTATAACGTTTTGAATAGAAATCAATCCATACCCGAGTAAAATAGTTCAACCATATCACGAGGAATCTGAGGATCACACGAGAAATCTGAGGATCACATGAGAAATCTGAGGATCACACGAGAAATCTAAGAATCACACGAGAAATCTGAGAATCACACGAAAAACCTGAGGATCACATGAGAAATCTGAGGATCACACGAGAAATCTAAGAATCACACGAGAAATCTGAGAATCACACGAAAAACCTGAGAATCACTGAACACGATAGAACTTGGACTGTGTTTCATCCTCACTTGACTTGGTTTTGAAACATTGTCTTCATCAGGATTTACCATATTTTGTCTTGTTTATTATTTGTTTCAATTTCGCGCAAAGCTACACGAGGGAAGGCAGCTAGTCAACACAATCTGCCGCCAACTCTTGGGCTACTCTTTTACCAACGAAAAGTGGGATTTACCGTCACTTTATAACGCCCCCACGGCTGAAAGGGCGAGCATGTTCGGTGTGAAAAAACTAAATCAATTTAATTGTATTTGTATTCAACTGAGATAAATAATACGAAAATTCGACATAATGTTTGTTTGTTTGTTTCGTCAAATCCAACTTACGTTTCTTAGAATGAAACATTCCTAAGTAAGAATCCCGCAACTGGTTTTTTTAACAAGAACAGTATTTATCATGTTTTTTATCATCGTTTTATTACTGCCATCAAAAATGTAAGTTTTCAACATTTTCATTAAGTTTTTTTGGTTTGAATGGCATATTTGCATTAATTTCTGTTGATTGGATGGTTTGAATGGCATATTTGTGTCAATTTCCATTGATTGGATAGTTTGAATGCCATTTTCGTGTCAGTTTCTATTGATTGGATAGTTTGAATGCCATATTCGTGTCAGTTTCTGTTCATTGGATAGTTTGAATGCCATATTCGTGTCAGTTTCTGTTGATTGGTTAGTTTGAATGGCATATTGTATCAATTTCTATTGATTGCATAGTTTGAATGGCTTATTCGTGTCAGTTTCTGTTCATTGGATAGTTTAAATGGCATATTCGTGTCAGTTTCTGTTGATTGGTTAGTTTGAATGACTTATTCGTGTCAGTTTCTGTTCATTGGATAGTTTAAATGGCATATTCGTGTCAGTTTCTGTTGATTGGTTAGTTTGAATGCCATATTCGTGTCAGTTACTGTTGATTGGATAAGTTGAATAAAAAGGTGAAACAGACAAAGACCTGCACGATTAAATGTACTACTTCGAAATGATATTTGACCATGAAAAAAAATTATGTGTATCCAGAAATGTTTTAAATTTAAATTTTGGATACTCCATCTCTGATCGGCTACATGAATTTACATTTTTTGTGAGACCGATAAATGTTATTATCTTCGTTATTGCTTACATCCCTAAAAGATTACTACAAACACATTTTCTATGTTTTAATTTGTGAGCACTTACGATTCGTTCTCTCTCCTGCTCGTGTTCGATGTAATATTTATTACAATTATATAAAATCAATTACAAAACTACTAACAACTACAGGAAATTATGAATTAATTTCATAAATAAGCTTCACAAAGTTTGTTCTGTGAATCTTTTAATGCCACTTAACAAATCGTTTCCAACGCTCTTTCTTTAAAATTAACAGACCTGGCATGGCATTTTCGTGAGGGCGCTCTACTTGCAATCTATGGGTCGTAGGTTCACATCCCGTCACCGAATATGTTCATCCTTTCAGCCGTGGGGGCGTAATAAAGTGACGGTCAATCTCACTTTTCGTTGGTAAAGGGTAGCTCGAGAATTGGCGGTGGGTGGTGTTTACTAACTGCCTTCCCTATATTCTTTCAGTGCTAAATTCAGGGCGGATAACGCAGATAGCCTCGAGTAGCTTTGCGCGAAATTCAACAAAGAAACAAACAAATATGAATGAAAAAGTATTAAAATAAGTACGATATTTTTAATCCTGTATATATATACACATTTGACTTATTTTTGTCTTATATTTTAATATTTCTCGGAACTAATGTGATTTTTGAAAATATATCGAGAGAGAAACTCATAATTTCTACTATTTTTGTTTAAGACATTTTATATAAAAAACTACTTTTGAGGGAGAGGACGACATAATGAGAGAGAGAGACGCGCTTGAGCCACCACATTGGTGTTAATATAACGATGTTGAACAAATGGAGTGTAATGACATAGTGACGTGATTAACGGTGATAACACACAGCGTAATTGGCTTGTGGAATGAATAGAGGCCGTCACTTTGGAAGAGTTAAAAAGTTGAATAATAAAGAGAGAGTTAAAATGTTTAACTTTTGCTCTAGGGTGGGCGTGAAAAGATAACCTTGGGAGGATCAAGCCATTTTTTTTTCTGTGTATATTGCTGTTATAAAGCAATGCGTGACAAAAACAAAATAAAAACATGACGTTATAAATACTAAATACGGTGTTTCAAGGAACAGTTACGTGCGAAAATTAAGACCCTTGAGGTTGTTAGTTATCTACGAGAAGGAAGGAAGAAATGTTAGTAACATAGGCCTCACGACTCTTATAGTATCAACTTAGCAAGTTCTGTTACAATCAGTCCTAGCGTTAATGTCCCTATAAAATACGCTGGCGTTTAACCCCGTTGATCTTACGGACATTTGAAGGTGAAAATCTTCTTTAAGGTGTCTTGACCTTACACTCTTCTGTGCAGCATCAATAATATTGACCTTTTGGCCTTGAACTGTGTTTGTCGATCAACTTATGTTACAAAGTTAGAGTCATTACTTACTCAGCATCGAACACTGTGTACAATTGTTGAAAGGCCTTGTTCTGAATGTTATTAAGTAGCTTCTGTAGCTTTTAAATTTTGAGCTAGAAGAAACAGATAAAAAGAATTCCAACGGAAATGACCTCTGACTTTATACGTTGACTGGTCCTACTTGTGTTATATTAAGTTACACACTGGACAAAGAACTACACCTTAAAGGTTCTCCAGTAAAAATATATGAGGAAGCTGACAGTTAGGTTTGACTATTTTATAATATCACACCATTTATCTAGGTTTGACTGTTTTATAATATCACACCATTTATCTAGGTTTGACTACTTAATAATATCACATCATTTATCTAGGTTTGACTGTTTTATAATATCACACCATTTATCTAGGTTTGACTGTTTTATAATATCACACCATTTATCTAGGTTTGACTGTTTTATAATATCACACCATTTATCTAGGTTTGACTGTTTTATAATATCACACCATTTATCTAGGTTTGACTATTTTATAA
>NW_013678048.1:7463-8164 GCF_000517525.1 Limulus polyphemus | reverse complement strand
ACCATTTAAAAAATAGGTTTGACTACTTAATAATATCACACCATTTATCTAGGTTTGACTGTTTTATAATATCACACTATTTATCTAGGTTTGACTGTTTTATAGTATCACACCATTTATCTAGGTTTGACTATTTTATAATATCACACCATTTAAAAAATGGTTTGACTACTTAATAATATCACATCATTTATCTAGGTTTGACTGTTTTATAATATCACACCATTTATCTAGGTTTGACTATTTATAATATCACACCATTTATCTAGGTTTGACTATTTATAATATCACACCATTTATCTAGGTTTGACTATTTATAATATCACACCATTTATCTAGGTTTGACTACTTAATAATATCACACCATTTATCTAGGTTTGACAATTTTATAATATCACACCATTTATCTAGGTTTGACTATTTTATAATATCACACCATTTATCTAGGTTTGACTATTTTATAATATCACACCATTTATCTAGGTTTGACTGTTTTATAATATCACACTATTTATCTAGGTTTGACTGTTTTATAGTATCACACCATTTATCTAGGTTTGACTATTTTATAATATCACACCATTTAAAAAATGGTTTGACTACTTAATAATATCACACCATTTATTTAGGTTTGACTATTTTATAATATCACACTATTTATCTAGGTTTGACTGTTTTATAGTATCACACCATTTATCTAG
>NW_013678048.1:3976-6645 GCF_000517525.1 Limulus polyphemus | reverse complement strand
TCATAAAGTTTGTCCAGATTTGACTATTTTATAATCTCATAACGTTTATCTAGGTTTGACTGTTTTATAATCTCATAAAGTTTGTCCAGATTTGACTATTTTATAATCTCATAACGTTTATCTAGGTTTGACTGTTTTATAATCTCATAACATTATGTAGGTTTGACTGTTTTATAATCTCATAACATTATCTAGGTTTGATTATTTTATAATCTCATAACGTTTATCTAGGTTTGATTGTTTTATAATCTCATAACATTTATCTAGGTTTGCTTATTTTATAATCTCATAACGTTTATCTAGGTTTGACTGTTTTATAATCTCATAATGTTTATCCAAGTTTGACTGTTTCATAATATCACACACTGTCTACATTTCACTAATATTAAACAGGAGTGTGTTTGGATTTATAACTTCGTTGGCTGTATCGACATAATATCTCACCGGGAGAACCTTTTGGACTTACTAACATGTCATTACAGGTCAATGGGAAGATAGATGGAGAAACAGGAACATAGACAGATGACAGGAAGATTAATAGAGAGATAAAAGACTTAGTCAGATCAGAACAAAACTACATCAATCACTTGCTCAGGAAGTGATACACAGCTTGAAATTCAGTGAACATGCCTTGCTGACGAACTAGTAGAGGTAAGACTTTCTGTCTCATCAGTTTGCATCTCCTTCGGATCCTTACGGGTCAAAACATCGCCATTGTCTTTCTACCAGTTCGTCTGCAGACTTTTCAATCATAATGTATTAATTAGCTAGTTATTACCTGCTTTGTATGTACATAATTCTGGAATATAGTTTGTGGTCATGACGTCACCTTTACGTTGACGGCGTCTATTTATACAACATAATGTGAAGAGTAATACTATGTAAAATCAAATAATATTATTTTTTTTTGTAAGATCGTACTGCACACTTCACTCCCGTGATCGAAATGCAGAATGTTGATTATTATCTATTCTATGCTCTGAATAAAGCATTATTTTTTAGTATCGTATGACGACGAGCGGACTGTGTTTTGAAGTGTGTTAACCATTCTCCTTGTTGGAGGACAACTGGAATTAATGATGAAACTGCCACATTATCACGTTTATACCGAGCGGATATGAGGCGTTTCAGCACCGACAGTCAAGTCTGGTGTTGATATTACCGGTTGCTATTAAACTTCTCAGCATCGGGGTTATTATCTTATTAAAGCTATATCTTTTCATACAGGAAAAACTTACAGAGGGAATGTTCAGTTACAGTGCAGTGAACATTCCAACAATGTGAAGGAGTGAACACTGTTACGTCACTGACAGAGAACTTTCTAACAATGTGAATGAATAAACACTGTTCAGTTACGTAGAGTGAACGATTCCAACTACGTTATGTAGTGTTTACACAGTTAAGTCATGGACAGTGAACATTGCAACAATGTGAAGGAGTGAACACTGTTACGTCACTGACAGAGAACTTTCTAACAATGTGAATGAATAAACACTGTTCAGTTACGTAGAGTGAACGTTCCAACCACGTTGTGGAGTGTACACAGTTAAGTCATGGACAGTGAACATTCCAACAATGTGAAGGAGTGAACACTGTTACGTCACTGACAGAGAACTTTCTAACAATGTGAATGAATAAACACTGTTCAGTTACGTAGAGTGAACGATTCCAACTACGTTATGTAGTGTTTACACAGTTAAGTCATGGTTTGTTACAACAAAAATTGTTATAGTGTGAACGCCTTTTACAAGCCGGCAAAGAATGATTATAAATATACTTGTAATTGTAATTATTGGATTTTACACTGAATCATACCTTCACATTGCTGGAATGCTCACTGTTAAATAGTGTTCCAACCACTACTGTGTCTGCCGGCCTGAAGAGCTTTGGGTTGAGTGAAACGTTGACATGACAGATATAGTGTGGTTGAAATACAGTTATTTTACACTTTTATAATTCTTGGAAAACAAAGGCAAATCTTAAAGTAAGATTAAAAACAAGAAAAAATTATTATAGTGGGTTTTAAAAGGAGAAATCACTCTTAAAGTGGTTTAAAAATAGGCTCATCAAACCCTTAAAGTAAGCTTAAAAACAGGAAATTGCTCTTAAAATATGTTTTTAAACAAGTAAAAAATCTCAGAGTTTATTTCGCTTAAAGTAAATTTAAAAACAAGAAAGGACTCTCGAATTAAGTTTAAAAACAAAAATAAACTTTAAAGTTCACCGGAAAAAAAAGAAAGAAAAACGTTCAGTACGTCTAAAACAGCAAAACATCTTAAGAAACGTCTAAAAATACGATAGATCTCTTTGAGAAAGTTTACAAACAAGGGAAAGTTAATCTATAAACATAATTAAAATTTTAAGTAGTCTAAAAAAAAAAAAAGCAAATCTTAAGTAATCTTTAAAAATACTGTTAAGTACGTTTAGAAAATATGGAAAAATACTAGAATATGTCACAAAAACAAGAAGAAAAATGTACGTTTAAAAAATGAACTTGTAGTCTAAAGAGAGCACGTGTCTTAAACAAGAAACACTGTTAAGTTTACGTTTAATGTCAACCATAAGAATCAGTTAGAAACTGTGGATTAAGTATGAATTTGTTTTGAATTTCTCGAAAAGCTACACGAGGGCTATCTGCGTTAGCCGTCCCTAATTTAGCAGTGTAAGAC
>NW_013678048.1:0-3171 GCF_000517525.1 Limulus polyphemus | reverse complement strand
AAGACACCTGTGATGACAGTAGGTGTCTAAATAAGTAACCCCACTAACAGTCTAAAGACACCTGTGATGACAGTAGGTGTCTAAATAAGTAACCCTACTAACAGTCTAAAGACACCTGTGATGACAGTAGATGTCTAAATAAGTAACCCTACTAACAGTCTAAAGACACCTGTTACGACAGTAGGTGTCTAAATAAGTAACCCTACTAACAGTATAAAGACACCTGTGGTGACAGTAGGTGTCTAAATAAGTAACCCTACTAACAGTCTAATGACACCTGTGATGACAGTAGGTGTCTAAATAAGTAACCCTACTAACAGTCTAAAGCCACCTGGGATGACAGTAGGTGTCTAAATAAGTAACCCTACTAACAGTCTAAAGCCACCTGTGATGACAGTAGGTGTCTAAATAAGTAACCCTACTAACAGTCTAAATACACCTCTGATGACAGTAGGTGTCTAAATAAGTAACCCTACTAACAGTATAAAGACATCTGTGATGACAGTAGGTGTCTAAATAAGTAACCCTACTAACAGTATAAAGACACCTCTGATGACAGTAGGTGTCAAAAGACACCTCTGATGACAGTTGGTGTCTAAAGACACTTCTAATGACAGTCGGTGTTTAAATAAGTAACCCTACTAACAGTCTAAAGCTACCTCTGACGACAGTAGGTGTCTAAATAAGTAACCCTACTAACAGTATAAAGCCACCTCTGATGACAGTAGGTGTTTAAATAAGTAACCCTACTAACAGTCTAAAGCCACCTCTGATGACAGTAGGTGTCTAAAGCCACCTCTGATGACAGTAGTTGTCTAAAGCCACCTCTCAAAGAAAGTACTTTAATGTAAACCTGAACCTCTATATTTTGAGGAATAGCGTGGGATAAAAGCTTTCGTTGTCTTCAAGAACTAGCCAGAGAAGATGACTTACAGTGTAATAACAATACAACTACATTCTTCATAAAATCCTAAATTATAACTAGAATTAAACAGAGAAACGAGGACTAAACGTGGGCCGGATGTTTTTTGGCGCCGATTCTTTTCACATGCACTCCTGTGTAACTATTTATAATATATTCCACACGTGTTCACATTTAGTTCGCGATAAAGATGGATGCAAAATTAGTTGAACAGCAGTAGTACACTGGCGAGATGTGCATTAGGAGCATAGACGTTATCGTTCTATCTAAATACATGCCATAAGTTAAGATAATAAGAAAGCGGGTTTCTTCGCTCTACAGCCTAATTGGCAGAGACCTGTGACAACCGCTCCCAAGATAACATCGCCATAATAATGGTTTGAACAGCTTGAGAACACATTCTGCAACAGATAAACACAGTTGCCTTAAGGCACACCAAAGTGTGAACAGTTCGGACTTGACGGGTTCGCAAGTACACGTGTATTTAGCACGTGCGTGGGAATAACTTTAAAAAAGAAATCGTTCTTGGTGATTTTTTAAATAATAAAACGTGTGTGCGTGTGTTTATAATAATCAAATCAAAATTTCCACTTGACAGGAATTCAATTATTAGTTTAAAGTAACGTTAAGCTTTGGTATTTTAACTGCACGAAAACACACACATTTTGAGAACAAAATGTCAGTAGAGAAGCTAGGAAATGTGTGTTTTACAGGACTATATTTGTTATCTTATTTACATGCGTTTTAAAAAAGATTTCCTTCGGACATAACAAAACTGGGACAAATAAGTTAATAGAGGGCGCTATGAACCTATCACCTTCGCAAATCATTACCAGTATTTTATTGATAAGACAACATTCAGTTCAGTCTGTAGAAAATATTTTGAATCACACATTGCAAATATACTGAAACATTAAATTATTCAGCATAGCTAATGGAACGAAAACCCCAAATTTCTTGGCCCTATGGTAGATCTTTGGATTTGGGAGCTGGTTAGCCTGGTTCCAGTCCGTGATATACTACAAAATATTCCCCGAACTTTAACCCACAGGTGCGTTATAAGAGTGACAGTGTGGATGATGGATGGTAGGATTATGTTGACTGACTCCCTTCCCTCATAGCCAGGTGGTTAGGGCGCTCGACTCACGATCTGAGGGTCGCGGGTTCGAATCCCCGTCACACCAAACATGCTCGCCCTTTCAGTCGTGGGGGCGTTATAACGTGACGGTTCGTTGGTAAAAGAGTAGCCCAAGAGTTGGCGGTGGGTGGTGATGACTAGCTGCCTTCCCTCTAGTCTTACACTGCTAAATTAGGGACGGCTGGCGCAGATAGCCCTCGTGTAACTTTGCGCGAAATTCAAAACAAACAAACCCTCTGGTCAGTGGTTCAAAACCATATACAACGCTCTTAGTAGCTTTGCCATAAAAACAAAATACAAATATTTATCAAGTGTATCGCACAAAGCTGGTGCTGAAACTTGACTTTCTATTTTTCTTTTTCAGACCTAGAACAGTAAGTGATTTTCTGAGAAAATCAGATCACTTTGGAATAACGTATTTACTTTAATAATCTGACACATTTTTTTTATTGTCTGGCACGAAACTGTAAGACATTGTATCACGACTATCAAGCTGATTAGAGCAGGGCTCCAAGGGTGCTCATCTGTCCAAGTGACGTCAACGTCTCATGCACGTAGCATACCAAATGATCGAGTTCCCGCCCAAAACAGTGTAATCAGTTCGTGAAGTACCAGACTTATCAGCGTACCGTTATTTGTAGTGGTATAAAGATACGAACTGAAGAAATCCGCCAGTTACTTATATTTTGCTCTTTTTTTTTATTGTTTGAATTTCGATGAGAATTCTGCTTGAAATGAGAGACAACAACGCCAGTTACGAAACATTTTATAACTATCAGAGACAGTCAAGAGTTGGACGTCAAAAAAATCGACAGATGTCGTAAAATGATTAATTTAATAAATGTTTAATTTCTACCAAAACATTCATCACTTGCAAGGGATACGTTTCAGATGTACATTCGTCGAAAATAACATATACAACAAACAATCCTTAGTAAAAAATTTAAATAATCGGTTATAAGAGAAGAAGAGTTATATCTCAATGTAGCTGTATACTGACAAAATATAAAACACAAGAAGGACTATATACTGACAAAATATATAACACAAGAAGGACTATATACTGACAAAATATATAACACAAGAAGGACTATATACTGACAAAATATAT
>NW_013678047.1:11373-12417 GCF_000517525.1 Limulus polyphemus | reverse complement strand
AACACTTTCACATGCTTTTAGAAGTCTCAAGCTCCTAATGTTTAAAACCTGAATAAAATATTTATCTATCATCATTACCAAAGCTGATTTAAAGTCATAAAAAACTTCAGTACTTCGAAACTATCACTTTCACATAAAATCATCCATTTTAATTTTAAATAATTACAATATTAATTGTGATTTACCATCACATATTCTATTTTATCAGCACACATCACAGACTAACAAAAATATTTCTACATTTTCTTTTACAGATTCAAAACCAACATCAAAGAAAGTTTTTCTTATTCAATATTTAAAAACAAAAAAATTATATACCAGAAAAGACAGCTGTTTTTCAGAAAGTTTATCATCTCAACTTTTGGTTTTCTTATAAGCACAAAGGCTGCTTATTTATACTGTACTTGCAGCAAAGATTAAACATCTATTTTTAGTGTTATAAGCCCTCAAGTTGACCACTGAGGGAGAGTGTCTTTTCAAGTAACTACACTTTCACTTAAGCCTATTATAAGGAATATTGTAAGAAAACTTCAATTTTTACATATGTATGATAATTAAATTAATTTTAATATGTAAAGAAAATACTGTATAATCCAACAAACATTCTCCTAGATGACTTTTTTAATTCTGAAAAAAGGACAAAATATATATTTAGTGTAAACAATACACTTCGAAATATAAAAACAAAATTGTAGCAATGGAGGTATCTTAGGAAGAGGACTGACATAGCAATAAGTATACGACGCCTATCACATGTAACTTCTATTCCTTAGTTTAATGTGTGAAATAAAACTTAATAGGAAAAACAAAATTTAAAAATAAGAAGAACATATAACGGCCGGCGACAAAAACACGTGTTTAGTATTAGAATTTCGAATAGCCGAAGCCGAGTTAACTAATAATTTCAATTTAGTTAAATTGTGCTTTGGATTTAGTATTGTAATATATGCCGATATTTTAGTCAATTTACGATATTTGCCAACAACATTGATACACACCGTCTTCGTTTTTACACATATACGTTTTAATATACACACAACAATA
>NW_013678047.1:6223-10801 GCF_000517525.1 Limulus polyphemus | reverse complement strand
AGCTTTCGAAGTTTTATAGCACACCAATATATAGCGAACTAATAATAGACATTAGTTATATTTATAGCTGTATGGAGGCGTTCTAGAAATTTTAGTCTTACGTAACAATGCAAGCTACATTTTAAATTGTTGATTCTTACTCTCTAGAATCTTCTACAACTTTGGAAAATAGGCGGGATTTTCGCAATTTTCTAAATATGAACTTAATCTAAATAACGTTCATATTAAAATAAATATATAAAAGCAAATTTGTTACACATGCCAGAGGCAAACATACGATATGTATATATAGCCATATTTCTACACCTGACGCTAGTTGCGGGAGAGTAAATGGTTCCAATGAAAGAGAACATTTAATAAAACAACATATTAATTAAAACGGGTAACGAAAAAAAAACACATTATGTGTGACAGGGAAAACTTGGGTATACTGAGGTGGGCATTTCAGTTCATTATTAAAACGACTTGAAGGTTTAGTGCATTGAATCATAAGAAATAATCTATATCATTCAAATTTACTTCTTGGAACTTTTAAAACGGACTTTAACGACTCTGTTCTTCAATCCCGCCGCTCTAAAGTTAACAGAAGGATGCCATCCAGTTTCTGTCTGGCAGCTTTTAATTAAGTTTTACTTTGGCAGTTCTAATGTAAGAAACAATTATAATTTTTACATTATTTGAAAACACTCAATTTTCTATTCTGTCCAATCTACTGAGCAGCTGTCATAATGTAAGTGAAAGACCAGTATTAAAATCGAACTGCTTTTCAAAATCATATAAGGATTTAAAAAATGTAGGAAGCAAATAATATTATCTTCCGATCATGCATACATTCGTTTTCCGAATAAGGCAGACATTTAGCAGATGTTTACCGAGAGCCTGGACGTCACAAAAATAACTTTTGCATAATTGAGTCTTTGGAAGAAGCGACCTTTTTGTGCAATAAAGTCTTCAAGTTCACTACCAATAATTTTAATCCAGTTTAATAGCTTATTCCCTAACTTAAAAACTCAAGCATGGAAGTCCAGTATTAGAAGCAAACTATATTCAAAATATACAAGTAACAGTTAACAATTCTTATTATATAAACAGAAAAATTATTTATAATACCATAAACTTGCATAATATTTTTTCTAATAAACATCTCTCCATAACTTTTGTTTTACTTTTCTTGTCCTCGTCATTTCGAACTAAAAGGGTAACCTTACAACAATCGAATATGCCTGCTATAACAAGTTTCATGCAAAGCTAACAATAAAGTAATTAAAAGCCAGTTTTCACGACATTTAGTTTGTTCCCCTTTGGTGAAGCTGAAATAATCCCATCCCTTTCGAGGAGATTTTGTGGAACTCAATAGTGAACATTCCCCACATTCAATAGATACGTATTGTTACAATAAATAATTTAGGTTTTATATAATTCTAACGAATTTTTGTATCTGTAATTTTTTGCTACAACTTGAAAATAAAATAAAAAATAAACATTTTTCTTCGTCAGAATACACCTTTTCAGTAAAAAAATACATATAAAAATGTCAACTTTCAAAATACAATTCATATTAATTCTTTCATAATAACTGTCTATATACCCAATCTTTGACCTGTTTTAGCGATGGATTTATCTAGTTCTTTCTAAACAAAGTACTCCACCATAATTAGCAGGATGTGTAGAGTTATAATATCTATATTGTAGTGTTTGATCGACATTATACATTATTTACTACATCTAATTAACTTATACTAACTATTCTTATTTAGTTTATCATTAACATTGTCTCCAACAGTAATAATTATTTGACCTCCACAACAGGCGAAGTTAATTCTTAGACAGCTCAAAATATTAGAAGAGTTAAGTGGCTGACACCAGCCCATGATGACAGTCAAGAAACAAATGAATAAATAATACAATACTTAAAAATAAACCCATTTACATACAGAACCAAAGATATGAATTCTGTCATACAAAATGATGTTACTCATAGATAATAAAGCAAACGTGGTATATCAGCTTCAACAACGTCATCAGATCATTCATTCGGAGGCAGTGGAACTCGTTAAAATTACAACGGAATCGCCAATTCAAGATAGTTTAAATATCGTCGACAGCATTCCTCAGAAATATACAAAGATAGCTGAAATACTATTATTAAACCAAATACGTTCTAGTGGGGTTCTAACATGGAATAACCGAGGAGAATGAGTGATTAGCGGAAGATCCGTCCCAAACAGTAACATAATTGATTTGATCAGCAACATATTATGAAAATGAAAGAATTTTAACCCTACAGGATGGAAAGAATTTGCAGAATGATTATCAGATATGAATATTACGCACGAAGTTGTTGGAAATAAAGAAAGATGAATATATATAAAACATAAAGATCATAATACACGTATTAAAAGACCCAGAACTTTCATTATTTGGTGGTTTGGCAGGACGGGCTATCTGTAAAATTGTCGGAACTTAGCAAAGATGGAACACACAAAAAGAATGAAAGAACTGGTACACACGCAAAGTACAGTATATAAAGTATTAAACTCTATTGATAAAATGTGGGTTTCTACCATTACTTTTAGTCACTTATCACCAGTTAAACAGGAAACAAACCTATTATCATGTTTTTGTATGTATATGGGCCAGATTCTTTACAGTAGGTATCAGTGACTTCTTGGTGATAAATTTTTACAATAAACAGGCAGCAAAGTCCACTTGTTTTATAATGATATATTAAGTCAATTATATACACAACATAAATGTTGGTTATCACAGTTTTATCCTGTGTGTTAATTAAATGCCCCATTTTCGTCAAAGTTCACAGTGTCTGATTCATTTACTTTGGAACATAATTGACAAGCCAAATTATTTCTTCTCTACTCTGTTATTACAATAAAATATGTGATAATTTCACTTTAGAAATCGCCATTGTATGCTAAACTCACTGTTACGCTGTCAAGATCTAACTTACTACTGAACTAAATTTCCTACGTATATATACACCTCCAAAAGAAATATAGAATGTTCCACACTACCAGATATTTAAACAATTAAAACAACGAGAAAAATGCACAAGGTTCCTGTAACATGATGCAATAATATAACAATCACCAATTCATAGCTATTGAACTACATGATTCGTAAATAGTTATGTAAACAACTGCAATATACTATCACTTTTAAAAATAGATAAATTTAACACTCATGCTATATAAACTATCTAAATCATAACACTCGCATTAAATGAAAACAGTCCTGTATATCTAACACCTACTAATACCGCTTATTTAAATATCTAAATAATATACAATAATTTCATGTTTGGCTTTATAAGTTGATTTGATCTACTAAAGTTTAAAGGATCTAAGTAAACAGTTATGTTTAACCACCTCTTTTTCATTTTTTGATCATAACACTTTGGGTTAAACAACATCAAGACTAACATTAACTAAAGCTACACGTAAACAGCTTAAAAGAATAATTGCCGTAGCTAAAAATGAATTTATTGTGTCTATTTAAAGGGTAACATTCCCACAATGATAATACAAAATCAGAAACTTGGACAATACAAGCGATTATTCGGTTGGCTGTTAAAATAGTCTTTTTCAGGACAGTAGATATTATACAATATAACATAGGATGTCATGCAAATTAAATATAGAAGCAAAAAACTATAAAATTAATGAGAGTGTGTGTGTGTGTGCTTTTTTCTTAGCAAAGCTAGATCAGGCTATCTGCTTTGTCCACTGAGAGTAATCGAATCCATGATTTTAGCATTCTAAATCTACATACTTACCACTGTCCCACCAGGGAACATAACATTAATGAATTAGCAAAGTGCTTTTTATATAAAGCAATGGATAATTGTAAAAATATATTTACGGTAAATTATTGGCTTTGCTATAATCGATAAATTAAGATAGTATGTGTGAAAAAAGTGATATATTTAACACACTATTCTAATAGTTCTTTTGCAAAAATAATGATTTTACTTGTAACTTTTTAGGAGATGTAATTAAATCTAGACTACCATGTTGATGTTGTAACCACATTTTGAGACACGTAGAGACACTGTACGGTGAGATTATCATCCTATTGAACTATCTGTTTATAAAACACACGTAATAAATAAATGAAAACTATAAACATGAGTTGAGATGAGTTTAAACCTCTGTGCAATGGAATAATAGTAACACAATATGTCTAGTAAGACCATCTGCCTATAGAACCTCCACGGCTGAAAGGACGAGCATATTTCGTGTGATGGGGATTCGAACCCGCAAATTACGAGTCGAGCGCCCTAACCACCTGGCCATGCCAGGCCCAACTATAAACATAAGTTAAGATGAGTTTAAACCTGTATGCAATCCTTGGGAAGAATAGTAACACAATATGTCTAGTAACACCATCTGCCTATACAAATAGTGCTCTTAGTAACACAATCCACCTAGTAACATCGGCCCAGCATGGCCAGGTGGTTAGGGCACTCGTCTCGCAATCTGTGGGTCGCGGGTTCGAATCCCCGTCACACCAAACATGCTCACCCTTTCAGCTGTGTGGGCGTTATAATGTGACGGTCAATCC
>NW_013678047.1:3061-5246 GCF_000517525.1 Limulus polyphemus | reverse complement strand
AAGAGTTGGCGGTGGGTGGTGATGACTAGCTGCCTTCCCTCTAGTCTTACACTGCTAAATTAGGGACGGCTAGCGCAGATAGCCCTCGTGTAGCTTTGGGCGAAATTCAAAACAAACAAACAAACAAACCTAGTAACATCAGCCTTTATAAAACACACGTAATGAATAAATGAAAACTATAAACATAAGTTGAGATGAGTTTAAACCTGTATGCAATCCTATGGAAGAACAGTAACACAATATATCTAGTAAGACCATCTGCCTATAGAACCTTAGTAACACCATCTGCCTATATAAACACTACCCTTAGTAACACAATCCACCTAAAGAACCTAAGTAACAGCATTCACCTATAGAACCTTGGTAACAGCATTCACCTATAGAACCTTGGTAACAGCATTTGTTTATAGCAACAGGCCCTCTGGTATCAAACTATGATATTATCACTCCCTTAAAATGCCACATCCCCTGGTGCCACTTCTTGGAACTATGACTCCAAACAATATGTTCTCAGTTGAGTAACAGTTGAAATATCCTGTTACATGATATCTCCTAGCAGCATGCTCTCTGGCAGCAGACAACTTCCATCATCAAGTGTCATGATGGCATAAAAACTTCTGCCACGCAACAGCCATTCTAACTGCTTACATTGTTACCATTCGTTTCAGTCTCATTAAATCTGTGATTTAACAAAGATGTATTAATAATGTCTGCTTAAAAGATCGTGAGTTTTATATAAGTGAAAGAATAATCTATTTGAAAATGTAAAATACGAAATATGTCAGAATTCTTTATTCATTATAGAGCAAAATTATAATCTACTAAAACCATAGTATGTTCTTATTTTAAACAGAGAAATGTTAAATAATGCACCAAAGAATATAAGCTAATAACATGCAAAAAGTAGACAAATTCACTTACCTCTCAAAATTTTCCTAGCTTTCTAATTATGGGACATGAGACGTTACAAATTCATCCAAGCTAATCGTTAACTTTCCCACAGGGACGAATCTTGTACTGTGAGTGACATTGACGATACTCTGTTCAGAATACAACGATGAGCAATACGTCATTTGATAAATGAAAACCTTGACTTTCCATTGGTTATAGGTAATGTATAATGAAACGTAAGAAAGAACTATCAACGCATTGTGAAAGAAAGGATGTGGCAGGAGGGGTTGAATTTTCTATTCAATAGCTCTGTAACCAAACAAAATTGAAGACTATAAAAATTATGGTTTGTATGAGCAATAACGATTTTATAGAGAGTAAATTACGTTTAATTTAGTACATTTTCGATGGGTGATGGATAAAATAGGGATGACATGCTAAGACAAAATGTGTAACGTGGGTCACACTAGTAGAAATTCAGGATTTGTTTTAATATTTTCTTGTAGAATTAAGAACCTAAGACTTGTATAATATTGTATTGTATAGCTAAAGTGTATGATATTTTAATTGGTATAACATAAACAAAAAGTTGTTCAATAAAACTTTGAATGTAAAACACTAAAACCTTGTGTCATTCACAGTAAAGGGTACCCAGAGTGATAGGGTTAAAGCTCTCAATATATTGAGTATATCTTCACGAAATTTGGCAGTCTTTCAGTTAATATTACAAGTCTTTCACATACATATTTCATAGTGAAGTATTTTTAATAAACTAAAATAAAGATTTGTCCATGAATATATTGAGTATTTACTTTCAATAGTCCATGTGAAAAGAAATTTTCATGTTAGAACTAAAAATACTTTTCTTCATCTAAAAAATCTCAAATTTCCTTTGTGCAATCCATAAAAACTCCCAAATGCATTTCAAACTTTTATTTACAGTAAAACTTTATAGTTTGTCTGTTATTCTTTCTACCCTATCTCAAAACTGGATCAGTTGTAACCATAAAAAAAATCGAAATTAAAAATTATTTTCTTTCTAGAATGAGTTCAAATTGTAACATGAAACTACATTTGTTTATTCTAAGTATCTCTAAGTTTACAACATTATACATCTATTCATAATTAAATTTTATTGTTTTATTGTCATTTGAACCATGTCTAACTACTATCTGCGCCATTATAAGTTGTAAATCACTCGGGAACATGCAGCTCACATTAAGCTGTGCCTCGTGAACCATTTTAATTATATTATCATTATTACATATTTTACCTAATCTAGTCTTAATCCGTA
>NW_013678047.1:0-2628 GCF_000517525.1 Limulus polyphemus | reverse complement strand
AAAAGAGTTAACCCTAATTTTTTATACTATAGATAGTAATGCACTTAATAATTTTTAGTTAATTAACCCTTTTGAGACAGGTCAGGGGTGAATCACCATGTCATCTCGTTTGTTGACTTGCATTCAAAAGTTTATTGAACTATTATTTCATGAATTTATGTCAATAAGTTTGGTATCAAACTGTATATTATAATTCAAATTTTAGTACTATAGATTACTCAATTTCATAGTTTAAAATTAAAAATATAAAAACACAGATAAACATCGATTTTTGTGTGTCACATAGTATGTTGAATGCAACACTTGGTGTTTGTGAAGTCAAATTACTAAGTCTATTGTTTCGTATGGATTAGAAACTGAAATTACCGATATTGACAAGCTAGAATATAAAATATGAAGGTTATATCTTTTCTATTTGCTAAGATATTTCCCACATAATAAATCAAATACAGTGGCATCCCGCTGAGCTCTTTCCATTTTTGGAAACACTCCCTTCAATACACTTACTTCTATATATGAAATGAATAACCAATCAGAAGCTCAGAATATCCCCTAGTGGTTTTCTCAGCCATTCTAAATTCTTAGGATGCCATTTCGTTCTTTGGAACCAAGATTTCAAGGAAGTAGGGCATGTCTTTATTTTGCTCGAAATTTCAAATTTTTAGAGTAAAATATATTGTTACATCCCCATTCGTTACTTAATTTTCCGTTAAATTCGTTCTGAGGAGACTTTAGTGACACAAGTCCATTCTTAAATAAAACTAGTTTATTCTTTCCGAGTACAACTTTACGATGCACTTTAATAATTTTCAAAGAACGTCTCAAGTGCTCGACTTCAGCAAAACTCAGTTCAATTATACACTCTCTAACTGCAGTTCAATTACTCATTACACTCCGTCGCTTCGTGGCCAGTCATATATACAAGACTACACTATATCTAGAAAGATCACGAGATTTCAGGAAAAGACGTGAAAGTTCGAGAATGACGTGGCGTGATACTAGTCACGTGACCTCGATGTCGTAACAATATCTTATTTACTAAGCTTGATAAATTATAGTGGAATTCTGTGGTATTAATGTAGTCATTTAATATTTTTTGTTATTGAAATGTATATATATAGAACCCCTCAAAAAATAGTTTTTTCATATTCTCCATGTAAAAAATTTTTAAAGGCTTAGCAACCTAGGACAAGCAGCAACGAAGTACAAAGGTCATAACTAGAACAGATAATTGTTTGCTTTACTTCTTTATTTACTGTTTTATGTTTTAAGAAAAAAGTATAAGAACTTATTTCGATATAGCAATAATCATGCCCGTGCTGAAAGAGTTGATTAATAAAACATTAATTACATATTAAAATGTGAATATTAATAATAACTAATTAATTACATAGTAATTGATTTCAATTTGCATATCAATTAAGCTTTAATTAATAAAACATTAATTACATATTAATATCATATCATTTACATATGTATGAATTACATATGACGTCATCTCATCTTCACTTTTACCTCCATTGTCCCCTTATAACTACTGGTGTAATAAAAAGCTCAGAAATAAGGAAACTGGATGTTTTCATCATACTTTTATTTCCTCGAAACATTAAATACGGACACATACATATATTTAAAGCATTCCAAGAAGAAAGAAGTCACATACACTTATTTAAACCACACAAATACTGTATATATTTTCTGATTTATTTGGCAGTTTGCCTATAATAAAAAACATCATAGAATAAAATGAACAAATGATCAACAGTACCATTGTGTGTTTTTATTTTTTAGGCAAAATGTGCAACACATAAAAATAATTGTTTGTTTGTAATTAAGCACAAAACTACACAATGGGCTATCTGTGCTCTGTCCACAACGAATATCGAAACCCGGATCTTATCATTGTAAGTCTGCAGACATACTGCTGTGCCACTGGGGGCCATTAAAAATAAAACAACACAGAAAAACAACAAAGGAAGTTAACACTTATTTATATTCTTTAAAAGATCCAGGCATTTTAAAATATGTTAAACCTTCAGTATCAATTCTACCTTTTAAAGTAGATCTACTAGAACTCGGAAGTTTTTCCAGTGTATACATATATTTTCTATAAATAAACTATTTAGTCATGATAAATTTTAACTGTCAGTTTACTACTAATAACAACAGACTACGAAAAAAGAAAATTATACATACTTAGCTTTATTCACTCTTCCATACATAAGAAGATCATGGAAAATCATTGCACATGCTCTCTGAGCATCAAAATAGATTTATACTAAAAATACAGATAACTTAAAATAACAATAGGATAGATATTTTTGTTTTTACCCACAAACTGTTTTAATGTATCAATATCAGAAATTACTATTTACAGTCAGGACATACAACATCTCATGAGCACTATATTGTTGCGTGAGCGAGTCACATGACTACTGTGATGCCACGTTTCTAGAACTATCCTGTACCTTGGCGAATGCTCTAGTATTTACTAGATATAGGGTAGTCGGGTATATAAATGAAGGTGACAACGTGACGGGGTAATGTAATGTGTGTGTGTAGACAGTGAGTAATTGAACTACAGTCAGAAGTATTATTGACGTTCGTTGATATAGCGTTTGTTTAGCG
>NW_013678046.1:10923-12502 GCF_000517525.1 Limulus polyphemus | reverse complement strand
TGGGTTAAACTTATGAAGAAGTAACAAGATTACAGGTAATATTCTTTATTTTATAGTAAACAAAGAGTGTATACACGTAATTAGGAGTCACTTAAATAACTAGATATTATCTTAGTATACATGAACATGGTTGCGTTAAACTTATGAAGAAGGAATAATAATACAGCTTACATTATTTACTTTATAATAAACAAAGAGCATTTACACATAATTAGGAGTCACTTTAAAAAAACAAGATATTAGCTTACTGTACATGAACTTGGTTGTGTTAAACATATGAAGGAGGAACAAGATACAGCTTATATTCTTTATTTTAGAGTAAACAAATAGTATTTACATGTTATAAGGAGTCATTTTAAATAACTAGATATTATCTTATTATTCATGAACATAGTTAGGTTAAACTAATGAAGAGGGAAAAAGACTACAGCTTATATTCTTTATTTTAGATTAAACAAAGAGTATTAACACGTAATTAGGAGTCACTTTAAAAACTAGATATTATCTTAGTGTAAATTGAGTTTGTTTTGTTTTTGAATTTCGCGCAAAGCTACACGAGGTCTATCTGTGCTAGCCGTCCCTAATTTAGCAGTATAAGACTAGACAGAAGGCAACTAATCATCACCACCCACCGCCAACTCTTGGGCTACTCTTTTACCAACGAATAGTGGGATTGACCATCAAATTATAACGCCTTCACGGCCTAAAATGCGAGCATGTTTGGTGTGACAGGGATTCGAACCCACTACACTCAGATTGCGAGTCGAGTGCCTTGACCACCTGGTCATGCCAGGCATTTACATTAAATTGGTGTTCTTAAACATATGAAAAAGGAACAAGATTACATCTTATATTCTTTATTTATTGTAAACAAAGAATATTTACACGTAATTAGGAGTCACTTTAAATAACTAAATATTACCTTATTTTACATGAACATGGTTGGGCTAAACTTATGAACAAGGAAAAAGTCTGCAGCTTATATTCTTTATTTTAGAATAAATAAAGAATATTTTCACGTAATTATGAGTCACATTAAATAGCTAGATATTATGTTAGTGTACATGAACATTGTTGGCTTAAACTTA
Organism: Limulus polyphemus; assembly: GCF_000517525.1. Taxonomy (NCBI): domain Eukaryota; kingdom Metazoa; phylum Arthropoda; class Merostomata; order Xiphosura; family Limulidae; genus Limulus; species Limulus polyphemus. The sequence goes on along the minus strand of NW_013678046.1, from coordinate 11,414 downwards.
TGAAGAAGGAATAAGATTACAGCTTACATTCTTTATTTTATAGTAAACCAAGAGTATTTACACGTAATTAGGAGTCACTTTAAATAACTAAATATTATCTTATTGTACATGAACATGGTTGGGTTAAACCTATGAAGAAGGAAATATACTACAGCTTATATTCTTTATTTTGTGAAAACACACAGAATTTACACGTAATTAGGAGTCACTTTAAATAGCTAGATATTATAATAGTGTACATGAACATCGTTGTATTAATCTTTTGAAGAAAGGAACAAGCTTACAGCTTACATTCTTTATTTTATAGTAAACAAAGAGTATTTACACGTAATTAGGAGTCACTTTATAAACTAGCTATTATCTTGGTGCACATGAAGTTGGTTTTGTTAAAGATATAAAAAAGGAACAAGATTACAGCTTGCATTCTTTATTTTATAGTAAACAAAGAGTGTTTATACGTAATTAGGAGTCACTTTAGAAAACTAGATGTT
>NW_013678046.1:7265-10738 GCF_000517525.1 Limulus polyphemus | reverse complement strand
AGTCACTTTAAAAACTAAATATTATTTTAGTGTACATGTAGTTGGTTATGTTAAAAATATGAAAAGAAACAAGATTACAGCTTATATTCTTTATTTATAGTAAACAAAGAGTATTTACACGTAATTATGAGTCACTTTAAATAACTAGATATTATCTTATTGTACATGAACATGGTTGGGTTAAACCTATGAAGAAGGAAATATACTACAGCTTATATTCTTTATTTTGTGAAAACACACAGAATTTACACGTAATTAGGAGTCACTTTAAATAGCTAGATATTATAATAGTGTACATGAACATTGTTGGGTTAATCTTATGAAGAAATAACAAGATTACAGCTTACATTCTTTATTTTGTAGCAAACAAAGAGTATTTTCAAGTAATTATGAGTCACTTTAAAAACTAGATATTATTTTAGTGTACATGTAGTTGGTTATGTTAAAAATATGAAAAGAAACAAGATTACAGCTTATATTCTTTATTTATAGTAAACAAAGAGTATTTACACGTAATTATGAGTCACTTTAAAAAACTAGATATTATTTTAGTGTACATGTAGTTGGTTATGTTAAAAATATGAAAAAAAACAAGATTACAGCTTATATTCTTTATTTATAGTAAACAAAGAGTATTTACACGTAATTATGAGTCACTTTAAATAACTAGATATAATCTTACTGTACATGAACATGGTTGGGTTAAACCTATGAAGAAGGAAATATACTACAGCTTATATTCTTTATTTTGTGAAAACACACAGAATTTACACGTAATTAGGAGTCACTTTAAATAGCTAGATATTATAATAGTGTACATGAACATCGCAGTGTTAAACTAATAAAAAAGGAACAAGATTACAGCTTGCATTCCTTATTTTATAGTAAACAAAAAGTATTTACGCGTAATTAGGAGTAATTTTAAAAACTAGATTTTAACTTGGTTTACATGAAGTTGGTTTTCTTAAATATATAAAAAAGGAACAAGATTACAGCTTGCATTCCTTATTTTATAGTAAACAAAGAGTATTTACACGTAATTATGAGTCACTTTAAATAACTAGATATTATCTTATTGTACATGAACATGGTTGGGTTAAATCTAAAAAGAATGAAATATACTACAGCTTATATTCTTTATTTTGTGTAAACAAACAGAATTTCCACGTAACTAGGAGTCACTTTAAATACCTAGATATTATAATAGCGTACATGAACATCGCTGTGTTAATCTTATGAAGAAGGAATAAGATTACAGATTACATTTTTTATTTTCTAGTAAACAAAGAGTATTTACCAGTAAATAGGAGTCACTTTAAACACCCAGATATTATAATAGTGTACATGAACATCACTGTGTTAATCTTATGAAGAAAGAACAATATTACAGCTTATATTCTTTATTTTATAGTAAACAAAGAGTATTTACACGTAATTGGGAGACACTTTAAAAACTAGATATTAACATGTGGTATATGAACATGGTTGTAATAAACTTATGAAGAGGAACAAGATTAGAGCTTACATTCTTTATTTTATAGTAAACAAAGAGTATTTACACTTAATTAGGAGTCACTTTAAAAATCATATTATCTTAGTGCACATGGAGTTGGTTTTGTTAAAGATATAAAAAACGAACGATATTACAGCTTGCATTCTTTATTTTATAGTAAATAAAAAGTATTTACACGTAATAAGGAGTCACTTTAAAAAACTAGATATTAAATTGGTGTACATGAAGTTGGTTTTGTTAAAGATATAAAAAACGAACGTTATTACAGCTTCTATTCTTTATTTTATAGTAAAGAAAGATTATTTACACGTAATTATGAGTCACTTTAAAAAATAGATATTATCTTAGTGTACATGGAGTTGGTTGTGTTAAACATATGAAAAACGAACAAGATTACAGCTCATATTCTTTGTTTATAGTAAACAAAGAGTATTTACATGTAATTAGGAGTCACTTTAAATAACTATATATTATCTTATCATACATGAACATGGTTGGTTAAACTTATTTAGAAGGAAAAAGACTACAGCTTATATCCTTTATTTTAGAGCAAAACAAAGAGTATTTACACCTAATTAGGAGTCACATTAAGTTGATAGATATTATCTTAGTGTACATGAATATTGTTGTGTTAAACATTTGAAAAAGGAAGAAAATTACAGCTTATAATCTTTAGCTTATAGTAAAAAAGAGTATTTAAACGTAATTAGGAGCCACTTTAAATAGCTAGATATTATCTTAGTGTACATGAACATGGGTGAGTTAAACCTATGAAGCAGGAAATATACTTCAGCTTATATTCTATATTTTGTGCCAACAAAGAGTATTTACACGTACTTAGGAGTCACTTTAAATAACTAAATATTTTATTGGTTTACATGAAGTTGGTTTTGTTAAAGATATAAATAAGGAACAAGACTATAGCTTACATTCTTTATTTTGTAGTAAACAAAGAGTATTTACACGTAATTAGGAGTCACTTTAAATAACTAGATATTATCTTGGTGTACATGAAGTTGGTTTTGTTAAAGATATAAAAAAGGAACAAGATTACAGCTTACATTCTTTATTTTGTAGTAAACAAAGAGTATTTACACGTAATTAGGAGTAGCTTTATAAAACCAACTATTATCTTAGTGAATAAGAACTTGGTTATGTTAACCTTATGTCACTTTAAACACCCAGATATTATAATAGTGTACATGAACATCACTGTGTTAATCTTATGAAGAAAGAACAATATTACAGCTTATATTCTTTATTTTATAGTAAACAAAGAGTATTTACACGTTATTGGGAGACAATTTAAAAAACTAGATATTAACTTATTGCATATGAACATGGTTGTGTTACACATATGAAGAGGAACAAGATTACAGGTTACATTCTTTATTTTATAGTAAACAAAGAGTATTTACACGTAATTGGGAGACACTTTAAAAACTAGATATTAACTTATGGTTTGTGAACATGGTTGTGTTAAACTTATGAAGTGGAAGAAGATTAAAGCTTACATTCTTTATTTTTTAGTAAACAAAGAGTATTTACACGTAATTAGTAGTCACTTTAAACATCTACATATTATAATAATTTTACATGAACACTATTTATATATAACATATTTAACAGAATAGCATTTGGATATTTTGATCTTAAATATTCAAGTACAACAGAATAGTATTTACATGTTTTGATTATACATATTGATGTATAACAGCAGAGTATTTGAGCATAAATGTCATTCATATCAAATATCTGTAAATATCATAGAAAAAAGTTTAAATTTTCTTGTTGTTCTGTTTACTTCATATTTGTTACATGATAACTTAAAGATCAAAACAATAATGTCAACCAATTTCACTGATGTGACAGAGTTTCAAACAGCATATCCGTTTTTATAAGTATTATTAATAACTAGTTGTAATTTAAAAATTAGGAGTCACTTTAAACACCCAGATAT
>NW_013678046.1:5489-6357 GCF_000517525.1 Limulus polyphemus | reverse complement strand
ATGAACATCGCAGTGTTAATCTTATAAAAAAGGAACAAGAATACAGCTTGCATTCCTTATTTTATAGTAAACAAAAAGTATTTACACGTAATTAGGAGTGATTTTAAAAACTAGATATTATCTTAGTGTACATGAAGTAGGATTTGTTAAAGATATAAAAAAGAGAAAGGTTACAGCTTACATTCTTTATTTTGTAGAAAACAAAGAGTATTTACAGGTAATCAGGAGTCGCTTAAAAAACTAGATATTATCTTAGTGTACATGGTGTTGGTTGTGTTAAACATATGAAAATGGAAAAAGATTACAGCTTATTTTTTTGTTTATACTTAACAAAGAATATTTACACATAATTAGGAGTCACTTTAAATAACTATATATTATCTTTGTGTACATGAAGTATGTTTTGTTAAAGATATAAAAAACAAACAAGATTACATTTGGCATTCTTTATTTTATAGTAAACAAAGAGTATTTACACGTAATTAGGAGTCATTGTAAAAACTAGATATTGCCTTGGTAAACATGGAGTTGGTTGTGTTAAAAATATGAAAAATGAACAAGATTACAGCTTATATTCTTTATTTTAAATGAAACAAAGAGTATTTACATGTAATTAGGAGTCACTTTAAATAACTAGATATTATCTTAGTGTACATGAACATCGTTGTGTTAAACTTATTAAGAAAGACCAAGATTACAGCTTTTATTTTTCATTTTTGATTAAACATAGAGTATTTACACGTAATTATGAGTCATATTAAATAACTAATTATTATGTTAGTGTACAATAACATTGTTGGGTTAAACTTATCAAGAAATAACAAGATCACAGCTTATATTCTTTGTTTTATAATAAACAAAGATTATT
>NW_013678046.1:3234-4953 GCF_000517525.1 Limulus polyphemus | reverse complement strand
TTAATAAAGTCGAAGAAATCAAGTGTAAGAAGAACTAAAAAGATCGTGATCAAATCCATCAAAATCTGTTGGATGAAGGATTAGAATAACCGTTATCCAAGTCGAAAATATCTAGTGTCAGAAGGACTAAAAAGACCGTAATAAAAGACGAAAAAACCTAAAGTAAAAAGGAATAAAAAGACCGTTAATAAAGTCGAAGAAATCAAGTGTAAGAAGAACTAAAAAGATCGTGATCAAATCCATCAAAATCTGTTGGATGAAGGATTAGAATAACCGTTATCCAAGTCGAAAATATCTAGTGTCAGAAGGACTAAAAAGACCGTAATAAAAGACGAAAAAACCTAAAGTAAAAAAGAATAAAAAAACCGTTATCAAAGTCGAAGAAATCAAGTGTAAGAAGATCTAAAAAGACCGTGATCAAATCCATCAAAATTTTTTGGAAGAAGGATTAAAAAGACCGTTATAAAAGACGAAAAAACCTAAAGTAAAAAGGAATAAAAAGACCGTTATCAAAGTCGAAGAAATCAAGTGTAAGAAGATCTAAAAAGACCGTGATCAAATCCATCAAATTTTGTTGGAAGAAGGATTAAAAAGACCGCAATCAAAGTTTAAAAAACTAAAGTAAAAAGGAATAAAAAGACCGTTATCAAAGTCGATAAAATCTAGAGTAATAAGAACTAAAAAGACCGTTATCAAATTAGACAAAATCTAGTGTAAAAAAGACTAAAAAGACCATTATGTATTTAAAATAATCTAATGTAAGAAGGACTAAAAAGACCGTTGTCAAAGTCGAAGAAATCCAGTGTAAGTAAAAAGGAATAAAAAGACCGTTATTAAAGTCGAAAAAATCTAGTTTAAGAAGGACTAAAAAAGCCGTTATTAAAGTCGAAAAAATCTAGTGTAAGAAGGACTAAAAAGACCGTTATCAAAGTCAAAAACATCTAGTGTAAGAAGGACTAAAAAAGGCCGTTATCAAAGTCGAAAAAATATAGTGTAAGAAGGATTAAAAAAACCGTTATCAAAGTCAACAAAATCTAGCTGAAGAAGGAGTAAAAAGACCGTTATCAAAGTAAAAAAAATCTAGTGTAATAAATACTAAAAATACCGTAATCAAAGTCAAAAAAACCTAATGTTAGAAAAATAAAAATGATGTTATCAAAGTCAAAAATTCTGGAGTAACAAGGTCTAAAATGACCGATATCAAAGTAGACAAAATCTAGTGTAAAAAAGACTAAAAAGACCATTATGAATTTTAAAAAATCTAGCGTAAGAAGGAATAAAAAGACCGTTATAAAAATCGGCAAAATCTAGTGTAATAAGTGAGTAAAAGGCCGTTATCAAAGTCGAAAAAATCTAGTGTAAGAAGTACTAAAAAGACCATTATGAATTTTAAAAAATCTAGTGTAAGAAGGAATAAAAAAGACCGTTATCAAAATCGGCTAAATCTAGTGTAATAAGTGAGTAAAAGGCCGTTATCAAAGTCGAAAATATCTAGTGTAAGAAGGAATAAAAAGACCGTTATCAAAATCGACAAAGTCCAGTGTAATAAGTGAGTAAAAAGGCCGTTATCAAAGTATACAAAATATCGTGTGAAAAAGACTAAAAAGACCATTATGTATTGAAAAAAATCTAGTGTAAGAAGGAATAAAAAGACCGTTATCAAAATCGACAAAGTCCAGTGTAATAAGTGAGTAAAAAGGCCGTTATCAAAGTCTACAA
>NW_013678046.1:0-2803 GCF_000517525.1 Limulus polyphemus | reverse complement strand
GAAATATCTAGTGTCAGAAGAATAAAGACCGAATCAAGTCGAAAACCTGAAGTAAAAGGAATAAAAGACCGTTATCAAGTCGACAAATCTAGAGTAACAAGGACTAAAAGACCGTTATCAAGTAGACAAATCTAGTGTAAAAGACTAAAAGACCATTATGTATTGAAAAAAGATATTTTCGACTTAAATAACGGTCTTTTTAATCCTTCATCCAACAGATTTTGATGGATTTGATCACGATCTTTTTAGTTTTTCTTACATCTGATTTCTTCGACTTTTATAACGGTCTTTTTAGTTCTTCTTACACTAGATGTTTTTGACTTTTATAACGGTCTTTTTAGTTCTTCTTACACTAGATTTTGTCGACTTTGATAACGGTCTTTTTAGTCCTTCTTAAACTATATTTTGTCGACTTTGATAACGGCCTTTTTACTCACTTATTACTTTAGATTTTGTCGATTTTCATAACGGTCTTTTTAGTCCTTCTTGCACTAGAGTGTACTTTGATAACGGTCTTTTTAGTCCTTGTTGCTCTAGATTTTGTCGACTTTGATTACGGTCTTTTAGTCCTTCTGACACTAAAAATCTAGTGTAAAAAAGATTACGGTCTTTTTAGTCCTTCTGACACTAGATATTTTCGACTTTGATAACGGTCTTTTTAATCCTTAATCCAACAGATTTTGATGGATTTGATCACGATCTTTTTATTCCTTCTTATACTAGATTTTTTCGACTTAGGTAACGGCTTATTTAGTCCTTCTTACACTAGATTTTGTTGACTTTAATAACGGTCTTTTTAGTCCTTCTTAAACTATTATTTTTCGACTTTGATAACGGCCTTTTCACTCACTTACTATCTTAGATTTTGTCGTTTTCATAACGGTATAGTTAGTCCTTCGTACACTAGATTTTTTCAATACATAATGGTCTTTTTATTAAAAGTCGAAAAAACCTAAAGTAAAAAGGAATTAAAAGACCGTTATTAAAGTCGAAGAAATAAGTGTAAGAAGATCTAAAAAGTCCGTGGTCAAATCCATCAAAATTTGTTGGAATAAGGATTAAAAAGACCGATATCAATGTCGAAAATATCTAGTGTAAGAAAGACTAAAAAGACCGTAATCAAAGTCTAAAAAACTAAAGTAAAAAGGAATAAAAAGACGGTTATCAAAGTCGACAAAATCTAGAGTAATGAGAACTAAAAAGACCGTTATCAAAGTAGACAAAATCTAGTGTAAAAAAGACTAAAAAACCATTATGTATTTAAAAAAATCTAATGTAAGAAGGACTAAAAAGACCGTTGTCAAATTCGTAGAAATCCAGTGTAAGTAAAAAGGAATAAAAAGACCGTTATTAAAGTCGAAAAAATCTTTTTTAAGAAGGACTAAAAAGGCCGATATCAAAGTCGAAAAAATCTAGTTTAAGAAGGACTAAAAAGACCGTTATCAAACCGAAAAAATCAAGTGTAAGAATGTCTGAAAAGACCGTTATCAAAGTCAAAAACATCTAGTTTAAGAAGGACTAAAAAGGCCGTTATCAACGTCGAAAAAATATAGTGTAAGAAGGATTAAAAAAACCGTTATCAAAGTCAAAAACATCTAGTGTAAGAAGGACTAAAAAGACCGTAATCAAAGTCGAAGAAATCAAGTGTAAGAAGAACTAAAAAGATCGTGATCAAATCCATCAAAATCTGTTGGATGAAGGATTAAAAAGACCGTTATCCAAGTCGAAAATATCTAGTGTCAGAAAGACTAAAAAGACCGTTATCAAAGTAAAAAAAAACTAAAGTAAAAAGGAATAAAAAGACCGTTATCAAAGTAGAAATAACGGTCTTTTTAATCCTTCTTCCAACAGAGAAAGTAGAAAATATCTAGTGTAAGAAAGACTAAAAAGACCGTAATCAAAGTCGAAAAAACATAAAATAAAAAGGAATAAAAAGACCGTTATCAAAGTCGACAAAATCTAGAGTAACAAGGACTAAAAATACCGTTATCAAAGTCGAAAAAATATAGTGTAAGAAGGATTAAAAAAAACCGTTGTCAAAGTCAACAAAATCTAGGTGAAAAAGGAGTAAAAAGACCGTTATCAAAGTCGAAAAAATCTAGTGTAAGAAGGACTAAAGAGACCGTTAACAAATCCATCAAAATCTGTTTGAAGAAGGACTAAAACGACCGTTATCAAAGTCAAAAACATCTAGTGTAAGAAGGACTAAAAAGACCCTTATCAAAGTCGAAGAAATCATATGTAAGAAGAACTAAAAAGATCGTGATCAAATCCATCAAAATCTGTTGGATGAAGGATTAAAAAGACCGTTATCCAAGTCGAAAATATCTAGTGTCAGAAGTACTAAAAATACCGTAATCAAAGTAAAAAAAACCTAAAGTAAAAAGGAATAAAAAGACCGTTATCAAAGTAAGATCTGTTGGAAGAAGGATTAAAAAGACCGTTATCAAAGTCGAAAATATCTAGTGTCAGAAGTACTAAAAATACCGTAATCAAAGTAAAAAAAACCTAAAGTAAAAAGGAATAAAAAGACCGTTATCAAAGTAAGATCTGTTGGAAGAAGGATTAAAAAGACCGTTATCAAAGTCGAAAATATCTAGTGTAAGAAAGACTAAAAAGACCGTAATCAAAGTCGAAAAAACATAAAGTAAAAAGGAATAAAAAGAAAGTTATCAAAGTCAACAAAATCTGGAGTAACAAGGACTAAAAAGACCGTTATCAAAGTCGACAAAATCTAGAGTAACAAGGACTAAAAAGACCGTTATCAAAGTCGAATAAATCTAGTGTAAAAAAGACTAAAAAG
>NW_013678045.1:4181-10462 GCF_000517525.1 Limulus polyphemus | reverse complement strand
AAATACTTACAACAACTCCTGTCAGTATCAGGTTAGATACAATAACACATTAAAAACTTACAACTACCACCGCCGTTCCAGGTTAGAAACAGCAACACATTAGAGACTTTTAACCACTCTTGCCAGTACCAGGTTAGATACAATAACACATTAAAAACTTACAACTACCACCCCCGTTCCAGGATAGAAACAGCAACACATTAGATACTTTCAACAACTCTTGCCTGTACCAGGTTAGATACAACAACACATTAAAGACTTACATCTACCACTGCCCGTTCCATGTTAGAAACAGCAACACATTAGAGACTTTCAACAACTCTTGCCAGTACCAGGTTAGATACAACAACACAATAACTTTCAAGAACCCGTGCCGGTACCAAGTTAGATATAAAACACATTAAATACTTACAATATCCTGCCATAAACAGGTTAAATACAACAACACATTAAAAAGTTACAACAACCCCTGTACGTTCAAAGCTAGAAACAACAACACCATAACGACTTATAACAACTCCTGCCAGTACAAGGTTAGATACAACAACACATTTTTGTTAGAAGTATTTTATGTATTTTTGTATCTAACCTTGTAATTGCAAGGGTTGTTGTAAGTTTTTAATGTGTTGTTGTATCTAACCTGGTACTGGAAAGAGTTGTTGAAAATCTCTAATGTGTTGCTGTTTCTAACCTGGAACGGGCAGTGGTAGATGTAAGTCTTTAATGTGTTGTTGTATCTAACCTGGTACTGGCAAGAGTTGTTGAAAGTATCTAAAGTGTTGCTGTTTCTATCCTGGAACGGGCAGGGGTAGTTGTAAGTCTTTAATGTGTTGTTTTATCTAACCTGATACTGGCAGGAGTTGTTGTAAGAATTTTAGGTGTTTTTGTATCTAACCTCGTACTGGCACGGGTTGTTGAAAGTCTTTAATGTGTTGTTGTATCTAACCTGATACTGGCAGGATTTATTGTAAGTATTTAATGTGTTTTATATCTAACTTGGTACTGGCACGGGTTGTTGAAAGTCGTTATTGTGTTGTTGTTTCTAGTTTTGAAAGGGAAGGGTTTGTTGTAAGTCTTTAATGTGATGTTGTATCTAACCTGGTAAATGGCAGGAGTTGTTGTGAGTATTTAATGTATTTTTGTATCTAAATTGGTACTGGTACGGGTTGTTCTAAGTCTTTAATTTGTTGTTGTATCTATCCTGGTACTGGCAAGAGTTGTTGAAAGTCTCTAATATGTTGCTGTTTCTAACCTGGAACGGTTAGGGGTTTTTGTAAGTCTTTAATGTGTTGTTGTATCTAACCTGTTACTGGTAGGAGTTGTTGTAAGTATTTTATGTGTTTTTTATCTTACCTGATACTGGCACGGGTTGTTGAAAGTCTTTCTCCTGCCAGTATCAGGTTAGATACAACAACACATTAAAAATCTAATTCGTTGCTGTTTCTATCCTGGAACGGGCAGGGGTAGTTGTAAGTCTTTAATGTGTTGTTGTATCTAACCTGATACTAGCAGGAGTTGTTGTAAGTATTTTATGTATTTTTGTATCTAGTCTGGTAATTGCAAGGGTTGTTTTTAAATCTTCAATGTGTTGTTGTATCTAACCTGATACTGCCAGGATTTATTGTAAGTATTTAATGTGTTTTATATCTAACTTGGTACAGGCAAGGGTTGTTGAAAATCTCCAATGTGTTGCTGTTTCTAACCTGGAACGGGCAGGGGTAGTTGTAAGTTTTTAATGTGTAATTGTATCTAACCTGATACTGGCAGGATTTGTTGTAAGTATTTTATGTGTTGTTGTTTCTAACCTGATACTGGCCGGAGTTGTTGTAAGTATTTTATGTGTTTTTGTATCTAACATGGTAGTGGCACGGGTTGGTTAAAATCTTTAATGTTTTGTTGTTTCTAACTTTGAACGGACAGGTGTTTTTGTAAGTCTTTAATGTGTTGTTGTATCTAACCTGTTACTGACAGGAGTTGTTGTAATTATTTTATGTGTTGTTATTTCTAACCTGATACTGGCCGGAGTTGTTATAAGTATTTTATGTGTTTTTTTATCTAACCTGGTAGTGGCACGGGTTGTTGAAAATCTTTAATGTGTTGTTGCTTCTAGCTTTGAACGGACAGGGGTTGTTGTAAGTCTTTAATGTGTTGTTGTGTCTAACCTGGTACTGTCAGGAGTTGTTGTAAGTCTTTAATGTGTTGTTGTATCTAACCTAGTAATGGCATGAGTTGTTGAAAGTCTCTAATTTGTTACTGTTTCTAACCTGGAACGGGCAGGGGTAGTTGTAAGACTGGCACGGTTTCTTGAAAGTCTTTATTGTGTTGTTGTATCTGACTTGATACTGGCAGGAGTTGTTATAAGTATTTTATGTGTTTTTGTATCTAACTTGGTACTGGCACGTGTTGTTGAAAGTCTTTAATGTCTTGTTGTATTTGACGTGGTACTGACAGGAGTTGTTATAAGTCTGTATTATGTTGATGTTTGAAGCTTTGAACAGGCAGGGGTTGTTGTGAGTCTTTTATATGTTCTTGTATATAACCTGGTACTGGCAGGAGTTAGTGTAAGTATTTAATGTGTTTTTGTATCTAACTTGGTACTGGCACTGGTTGTTGTAAGTCTTTAATGTGTTGTTTTATATATCCTGGTACTGCCAGGAGTTGTTATAAGTCTGTATTGTGTTGATGTTTGAAGCTTTGAACGGGCAGGGGTTGTTGTAAGTCTTTTATATGTTCTTGTATATAACCTGGTACTGGCAGGAGTTAGTGTAAGTCTTTAATGTGTTGTTGTATCTAACCTGGCACTGGCAAGAGTTGTTGAAAGTATCTAATGTGTTGCTTTTTCTATCCTGGAACAGGCAGGGGTAATTGTAAGTCTTTAATGTGTTGTTGTATCTAACCTGATACTGGCCGGAGTTGTTGTAAGTATTTTATGTGTTTTTGTATCTAACCTGGTACTGGCAGGAGTTGTTATAAGTCGTTATTGTGTTGTTGTTTCTAGCTTTGAATGGACAGGGGTCGTTGTAATTCTTTAATGTGTTATTGTATCTAACTTGATAGTGGCAGGAGATATTATAAGTATTTAATGTGTTTTGTATCTAGCCTGGTACTGGTACGGGTTGTTGAAATTCTTTAATTTGTTGTTGTATCTAACCTGGTACTGGAAAGAGTTGTTGTAAGTATTTAACGTGTTTTTGTATCCAACTTGGTACTGGCACGGGTTGTTGTAAGTCTTTAATGTGTTGTTTTATCTAACCTGATATTGACAGGAGTTCTTGTAAGTATTTCATGTGTTTTTCTATCTAACTTGATACTGGCACGGGTTTTTGAAAGTGTTTAATGTGTTGTTGTACCTAACCTGGCACTGGCAGGAGTTGTTATAAGTCGTTATTGTGTTGTTGTTTCTAGTTTTGAATGGACAGCGGTTGTTGTAAGTCTTTAATGTGTTGTTGTATCTAACCTGGTACTGGCAAGAGTGTTTGAAAGTCACCAGGTTAGATACAAAAACACATAAATACTTACAACAAGTACTGTCAGTATCAGAATAGATACAACAACACATTAAAGACTTACAACGACCCATGCCCGTTCCAGGATAGAAAGAGCAACACATTAGATACTTTCAACAACTCTTGCCAGTACCAGATTAGATGCAAAAACACATTAAATACTTACAACATCCCTGTCCGTTCAAAGCTAGAAACAACAACACAATAACAACTTATAACAACTCCTGCCAGTACCAGGTTAGATACAACAACACATTATAGACTTTCAACAACCCATGCCAGTACCAGGTTTGATACAAAAACACATAAAATACTTACAACAACTCTTGCAAGTATCAGGTTCGATACAACAACACATTAAAGACTTGCAACTACCCATGAACCTGGTACTGGCACGGGTTTTTGTAAGTCTTTAATTTGTTGTTGTATCTAACCTGATACTGGCAAGAGTTGTTGAAAATCTATAATTTGTTGCTGTTTCTAACCTGGAACTGGCAGAGGTAGTTGTAAGTTTTAATGTGTTCTTGTATCTAACCTGATACTGACAGGAGTTGTTGTAAGTATTTTATGTGTTTTTGTATTTAACCTGGAACTGGCACGGGTTGTTGAAAGTATGTAATGTGTTTTTGTATCTAACCTGATACTGTCAGGAGTTGTTTTAAGTATTTTATGTGTTTTTGTATCTAACCTGGACCTGGCTCAAGTTGTTTTAAGTCTTTAATGATTTGTTGTATCTAGCCTAGTACTGGGAAGAGTTGTTGAAAGTCTCTAATGTGTTGCTGTTTCTATCCTGGAACAGGCAGGGCTAGTTGTAAGTCTTCAATGTGTTGTTGTATCTAACCTGATAATGGCAGGAGATATTGTAAGTATTTAATGTGTTTTTGTATCTAACCTGGTACTGGCACAGGTTGTTTAAAGTCTTTAATGCATTGTTGTATCTATCCTGGTCCTGGCAGGAGTTGTTATAAGTTTGTATTGTGTTGAAGTTTCTTGCTTTGAACGGGCACAGGTTGTCGTAAGTCTTTAATGTGTTTTTGTATCTAACTTGGTACTGGCACGGGTTGTTGTAAGTATCCAATGTGTTGCTGTTTCTATTCTTGAACGGTCAGGGGTAGTTGTAAGTCTTTAATGTGTTGTATTATCTAACCTGGTACTGCCAGGAGTTGTTATAAATCTGTATTGTGTGGATGTTTGAAGCTATGAACGGGCAGGGATGTTGTAAGTATTTAATGTGTTTTTGCATCTAATCTGGTACTGGCAAGAGTTGTTGAAAGTATCTAATGTGTTGCTCTTTCTATCCTGGAACGGGTTGTTGTTTCTAACCTTTTACTGGCAGGAGTTCTTATAAGTCTGTATTGTGTTGATGTTTCTAGCTTTGAACGGCAGGGGTTGTGTAAGCCTTTAATGTGTTAATAAATCTAACCTGGAACCGGCAGGAGTTGCTGTTAGTACTTAATGTGTTTTTGTATCCAACCTGGTACTGTCACGGGTTGTTGAAAGTCTTTAATGTGTTGTTGTATCTAACATGGTGCTGGCAAGAGTTGTTGAAAGTCTCTAGTGTGTTGCTGTTTCTAACCTGGAACTGGCAGAGGTAGTTGTAAGTTTTAATGTGTTGTTGTATCTAACCTGATACTGGCAGGAGTTTTTGTAAGTATTTTATGTGTTTTTGTATCTAACATGGTAGTGGCACGGGTTGTTGAAAGTCTTTAATGTGTTGTTGTATCTAACCTTGTACTGGCAGGAGTTGTTATAAGTCGTTATTGTGTTGTTGTTTCTAGCTTTGAACGTCAAGGGGTTGTTGTAAGTCTTTAATGTGTTGTTGTATCTAACCTGATACTGACAGGAGTTGTTGTAAGTATTTTATATGTTTTTGTATCTCATTAAAGACTTTCAACAACCCGTGCCAGTACAAGGTTAGAATCAAAAACACATAAAATACTTACAACATCTCCTGTCAGTATCAGGTTAGACACAACAACACATTAAAACTTACAACTACCTCTGCCAGTTCCAAATTAGAAACAGCAACAAATTATAGATTTTCAACAACTCTTGCCAGTATCAGGTTAGATACAACAACAAATTAAAGACTTACAAAAACCCGTGCCAGTACCAGGATAGATACAAAAACATATAAAATACTTACAACAACTCCTGTCAGTATCAGATTAGATACAACAACACATTAAAAACTTACAACAACCCCTGGACGTTCAAAGCTAGAAACAACAACACAATAACGACTTATAACAACTCCTGCCAGTACCAGGTTAGGTACAACAACACATTAAAGATTTACAAAAACCCGTGCCAGTATAGAGTTAGATACAAAAACACATAAAATACTTACAACAACTCCTGTCAGTATCAGGTTAGATACAACAACACATTAAAGACTTACAACAACCCCTGGACGTTCAAAGCTAGAAACAACAACACAATAACGACTTATAACGACTCCTGCCAGTACAAGGTTAGATACAATAACACATTAAAGACTTTCAACAACCCGTGCCAATACCAGGTTAGATACAAAAACACATAAAATACTTACAACAACTCCTGTCAGTAACAGGTTAGATACAACAACACATTAAAGACTTACAACTCCCCCTGCCACTTCCAGGATAGAAACAAAAACACATTAAATACTTTTAACAACTCTTGCCAGTACCAGGTTAGGTACAACAACACATTAAAGATTTACAAAAACCCGTGCCAGTATAGAGTTAGATACAAAAACACATAAAATACTTACAACAACTCCTGTCAGTA
>NW_013678045.1:2548-4171 GCF_000517525.1 Limulus polyphemus | reverse complement strand
TACTGACAGGAGTTGTTGTAAGTATTTTATGTGTTTTTGTATCTAACTCTATACTGGCACGGGTTTTTGTAAATCTTTAATGTGTTGTTGTACCTAACCTGGTACTGGCAAGAGTTGTTAAAAGTATTTAATGTGTTTTTGTTTCTATCCTGGAAGTGGCAGGGGGAGTTGTAAGTCTTTAATGTGTTGTTGTATCTAACCTGTTACTGACAGGAGTTGTTGTAAGTATTTTATGTGTTTTTGTATCTAACCTGGTATTGGCACGGGTTGTTGAAAGTCTTTAATGTGTTATTGTATCTAACCTTGTAGTGGCAGGGGTTGTTATAAGTCGTTATTGTGTTGTTGTTTCTAGCTTTGAACGTCCAGGGGTTGTTGTAAGTCTTTAATGTGTTGTTGTATCTAACCTGATACTGACAGGAGTTGTTGTAAGTATTTTATGTGTTTTTGTATCTAACTCTATACTGGCACGGGTTTTTGTAAATCTTTAATGTGTTGTTGTACCTAACCTGGTACTGGCAGGAGTTGTTATAAGTCGTTATTGTGTTGTTGTTTCTAGCTTTGAACGTCCAGGGGTTGTTGTAAGTCTTTAATGTGTTGTTGTATCTAACCTGATACTGACAGGAGTTGTTGTAAGTATTTTATGTGTTTTTGTATCTAACATGGTACTGGCACGGGTTGTTGAAAGTCTTGAATGTGTTGTTGTATCTAACCTGATACTGGCAGGAGTTGTTTTAAGTATTTTCTGTGTTTTTGTATCTAACCCGGACGTGGCACAAGTTGTTGTAAGTCTTTAATGATTTGTTGTATCTAACCTAGTACTGGGAAGAGTTGTTGAAAGTCTCTAATGTGTTGCTGTTTCTATCCTGGAACGGGTAGGGCTAGTTGTAATCTTCAATGTGTTGTTGCATCTAACTTGATAGTGGCAGGAGATATTGTAAGTATTTAATGTGTTTTTGTATCTAACCTGGTACTGGCACGGGTTGTTCAAAGTCTTTAATGTAATGTTGTATCTATCCTGGTCCTGGCAGGAGTTGTTATAAGTTTGTATTGTGTTGAAGTTTCTAGCTTTGAACGGGCAGGGGTTGTTGTAAGTCTTTAATGTGTTGTTGTATCTAACTTGGTACTGGCAGCAGTTGTCGTAAATATTTAATGTTTTTTGTATCCAACTTGGTACTGGCACAGGTTGTCGTAAGTTTTTAATGTGTTGTTGTATCTAACCAGTTACTGGCAGGAGTTATTGTAAGTATTTAATGTGTTTTTGTATCTAACTTGGTATTGGCACGGGTTGTTGTAAGTATTTTATGTGTTTTTGTACCTAACTTGGTACTGGCACGGGTTGTTGTAAGTCTTTAATGTGTTGTTGTATCTAACCTGGTACTGGTAAGAGTTGTTGAAAGTATCTAATGTGTTACTGTTTCTATCCTGGAAAGGGCAGGGGTAGTTGTAAGTCTTTAATGTGTTGTTTTATCTAACCTGGTACTGCCAGGAGTTGTTATAAGTCTGTATTGTGTTGATGTTTGAAGCTTTGAACGGGCAGGGTTGTTGTAAGTATTTAATGTGTTTTTGTATCTAACTTGGTACTGGCACGGGTTGTTGAAAGTCTTTAATGTGTTGTTGTTTCTA
>NW_013678045.1:0-2538 GCF_000517525.1 Limulus polyphemus | reverse complement strand
ATACAGACTTATAACATCTCCTGCCAGTACCAGGTTAGATACAACAACACATTAAAGACTTACAACTACCCCTGCCCGTTCCAGGTTAGAAACAGTAACACATTAAAGACTTTCAACAACCCGTGCCAGTACCAGGTTAGATAAAAAAACACATAAAATACTTACAACAATTCCTGCCAGTATCAGATTAGATACAACAACACATTAAAGACTTACAACTACCCCTGTCCGTTCCAGGTTAGAAACAGTAACACATTAAAGACTTTCAACAACCTGTGCCAGTACCAGGTTAGATACAAAAACATATGAAATACTTACAACAACTCCTGTCAGTATCAGGTTAGATACAACAACACATTAAAGACTTACAACAACCCCTGTCCGTTCAAAGCTAGAAACAACAACACAATAACGACTTATAACAACTCCTGCCAGTACCAGGTTAGATACAACAACACATTAAAGACTTACAACTACCCCTGCCCGTTCCAGGTTAGAAACAGTAACACATTAAAGACTTTCAACAACCTGTGCCAGTACCAGGTTAGATACAAAAACTCATGAAATACTTACAACAACTCCTGTCAGTATCAGGTTTGATACAACAACACATTAAAGACTTACAACAACCTCTGTCCTTTCAAAGCTAGAAACAACAACACATTAAAGAGTTTCAACAACCTGTGCCATTATAAGGTTAGATACAAAAACTCATAAAATACTTACAACAACTCTTGCCAGTATCAGGTTTGAAACCCTTGGTACTCTCACAGGATGTGGAAAGTCTTAAATGTGTTGTTGTATCTAACCTGGTACTGGCAGTAGTTGTTATAAGTCCTTATTGTGTTGTTGTTTCTAGCTTTGAACGGACAGGGGTTGTTGTAAGTCTTTAATGTGTTGTTGTATCTACCCTGATACTCACAGGAATTGTTGTAAGTATTTTATGTGTTTTTGTATCTAACCTGGTATTGGCACGGGTTGTTGAAAGTCTTTAATGTGTTGTTGTATCTAACCTGATACTTGCAAGAGTTGTTGTAAGTATTTTATGTGTTTTTGTATCTAACCTGGTACTGGCACGGGTTGTTGAAAGTCTATAATGTGTTCTTGTATCTAGTCTGGTACTGGCAGGAGTTGTTATAAGTCGTTATTGTGTTGTTGTTTCTAGCTTTCAACGGTCAGGGGTCGTTGTAAGTCTTTAATGTGTTGTTGTATCTATTCTGATACTGACAGTACTTGTTGTAAGTATTTTATGTGTTTTTGTATCTAACCTGGTACTGGCACGGTTTCTTGAAAGTCTTTATTGTGTTGTTGTATCTGACCTGATACTGGCAGGAGTTGTTATAAGTATTTTATGTGTTTTTGTATCTAACTTGGTACTGGCACGGGTTGTTGAAAGTCTTTAATGTCTTGTTGTATCTCACGTGGTACTGGCAGGAGTTGTTATAAATCTGTATTATGTTGATGTTTGAAGCTTTGAACGGGCAGGAGTTGTTGTAAGTCTTTAATGTGTTTTGGTACCTAACCTGGCACAGGCAGGAGTTGTTATAAGTCGTTATTGTGTTGTTGTTTCTAACTTTGAATGGGCAGGGGTTGTTAAGTCTTTAATGATTTGTTGTATCTAACCTGATAACGACATGAGTTGTTGTAAGAATTTTATGTGTTTTTGTATCTAACCGGGTACTGGCACGGGTTGTTGATAGTCTTTCATGTGTTGTTGTATCTAACCTGGTGCAGGCACGGGTTGTTGAAAATCTCTAATGTGTTGCTGTTTCTAACCTGGAACGGGCAGGGGTAGTTGTAAGTTTTTAATGTGTTATCGTATATAACCAGATACTGGCAGGAGTTGTTGTAAGTATTTTATGTGTTGTTTTAGATATAAAACACATAAAATACTTACAATATTTCCTGCCAGTATCAGGTTAGATGCCACAACACATTGAAGACTTACAACTACCCCTGCCCGTTCCAGAATAGGAACAGCAACACAATAGAGACTTTCAACAACTCTTGCCGGTACTAGGTTAGATACAACAACACATTAAATACTTACAACAACTCCTGACAGTACCAGGTTGCATACAACAAATCATTAAAGACTTACAAAACCCCCGCCCGTTCAAAGCTAAAAACATCAACACAATATAGTCTTATAACAACTCCTGCCAGTACCACGTTAGATACAACAACTATTAAAGACTTTCAACAACCCGTGCCAATACCAGGTTAGATACGAAAACACATAAAATACCTTCAACAACTCCTGCCAGTATCAGGATATACACAACAACACACTAAAGACTTACAACTACCCCTGCCCATTCCATGTTAGAAACAGCAACAAATTAGAGACTTTAAACAACTCTTGCCAGTACCAGGTTAGATACAACAACACATTAAAGACTTTCAACAACCCGTGCTAGTACAAATTTAGATATAAAACACATTAAATACTTACAATATTTCCTGCCAGTATCAGGTTAGATACAACAACACATTAAAGACTTTCAACAACTTGTGCCAGAACCAGGTTAGATTCAA
>NW_013678044.1:6060-11029 GCF_000517525.1 Limulus polyphemus | reverse complement strand
GTACACAGCACGCAGTTACAGTAGGGGGACTTGTGAGAAACATATCGTTGTTTTAGTTCACTGTACACAGCACGAAGCTACAGTAGGGGGACTTGTGAGAAACATATCGTTGTCTTAGTTTACTGTACACAGCACGAAGCTACAGTAGGGGGACTTGTGAGAAACATATCGTTGTTTTAGTTCACTGTACACAGCACGAAGCTACAGTAGGGGGACTTGTGAGAAACATATCGTTGTTTTAGTTTACTGTACACAGCACGAAGCTACAGTAGATATTTTCCAGATAATGAATATGTCGACGATTTTTATCATACAGAGCAACGTAATTGTTCGTGCACCAGCTTAGCGTCTCACGTGCTTAGAGCACGTGAATCGCTCAGCATGCACACACACACACACATAAAAAGTTTAAAAAAATCGAGCTACTTAAGTTTCTCAGACAGAAAGAAAAGAAAAAGCTTGAAATTCAGTTTCATGATCCCATCTGGGCAGCATATCTTCACTCTAGACCGGATGACTTGTGTAAATAGGAATGTAGTTCTTTACATTTAAGATTTGAAATCAAATATAAATATATATGTATTGTTACGACAGCGGAAGTCGCGTGACGCTGGTAACACGTAATGAGGATCTCGAACGTTCCTGAAGTCTCGAGCATTTGCTAGACTCGCGCTTTTATAGTATATAAGCCGGTAAATAAAGTGACGGCAACAACTGGATAGCAGACAGAGAGATTGAAGATATAGATGTACAACTGAGTCAAACGCGGTAGGAAGTAAAGTGCGTGAATCGTTCGTTGAGAATTATAGCATGTGTTTAAGTTAAAGTACTGTCGAAATTAAGTGTATTGCAAAGTTGAATTGAGAAAGAATAAACTAGTTCTATTTGAGAAAGGACTTGTATCGCTGAAGTTCTTCGGAAAGAATTTCTACGGAAAATTAACAAACGAACAGAGACGTAACAGTATATTTTTATCACTTTACTATTACCCAAATAATAAGTACAACTAAGAAAAGGCAAACCATTAAAGTTCAGGTTATTTTAATTCAAAGGGTAGGGCGTAACTTAGTGTCTGGAATGTGAATTCGAGGGTTTATTGTTTGCGTCCTGTTGACGCAAAAATGCACTCAGCACTTTGGAACCATGAGTGCGTTATAAGATTGACAGTCAAATCCAGTCAAATAAGACTAATCCTCTACGTTCATCAATTCAGAATTACGGATAACCCTGCAATAGATAACCCTGCGTAGATATTCCTGGAGTATATAACCTTGGATTAGATAAGCTAGGAGTAGATAACCCTCAAGTTACAAAGTTCTCAACATTTTAGGGTAAAAAACATATTGATATTTAACATGTTGATTATTTATATCATACGAAAATATTTGCTATCAAGAGTCTAAAAGTTAGTCCTAATGTTATCAAAACAACGCTCTGCAACAATAATGCAGGGATCGAGCCCCTAATTTAAGGGTTATACCAATCTCCGAAGCCTACCACTGTTGACGCTGTTTTTAGACGAATATATTACTCTATCATTTAAATATCAGGGTTATCTACCCAAGGTTATGTACTCCAAGGTTATATACGCAGTGTTATCCACTCCAGGGTTATCTATTCCAAGGTTATCTACTCCAGGGTTATCTAGTCCAAGGTTATCCACTCCAGGGTTATCTATTCCAAGGTTATCTACTCCAGGGTTATCTAGTCCAAGGTTATCTACTCCAGGGTTATCTACTCCATAGTTATCTATTCCTGGCTTATCTACTCCTAGCTTATCTAATCCAAGGTTATGTACTCCAGGGATATCTACTCCAGGGTTATCTATTCCTGGCTTATCTACTTAACATTATGCTGGTACTTTTACCATGACGTAACTTAAAGCTCCACCTTGTGTCTGATAACAAAACCCATAATATAAGTAAAAAAACTTGACTACTAGATATAGTTAAAACAAAAGTTGTTGTATAAGTATGTCTAAAACTATAAAAACGTCCCTGTTTTCAGACACTGGGTGATCTTTTGTTGCAGCAAAATAAATTTTGATTTATTTGTCTCACTTTCCGAGCATGCGTTTTTCGGTGGAATTTATTTTTTCTGTCTTAACTGTGCAAAGCGGAAGGCTAACTGCTATTAGGTTTACACAAGTTCAGCTCGTGTCGCTAGCAATAATATTAGTTCCATTTCTCGTGAAATCAAGCTTGTTGCCATGGTGAGCAGTTCGAGATTTATTAAACACTGCACCAATGAAAAAAAAAAAGACAAACAACAAAAACACAAAACAAAACAAACAAAAACGATCAGAACACACGAAAGAATAGCGCAGTAAACTGACGAAATATTCTATTTGGAACAGAAAAAAAAATAATTAAAGTTAGCGAAGCAAGTACTAGAAAAAAAGTCCCTGTTAACATGTAGTTATCATTAGCAGAGTGTTAGTTTGTAGTGAAGCACAAATCTACGCAATGGGCTATCTGTACTGTACCCACCATGGGTATTGAAACCCGGTTTTTAGCGTGGTAAGCCTTCAGAGTTACCGCTGTGGCAGTGGAAGGTATTCAACTGAAGACAAATAACAAACAAATATGTTGACCAACATTTGATGTAAATAATTCACTCTATTGCGATCAAAAAGTTTTAATTCAAACCAAATTTCCAATGGCCCCTTTATCAGCAACAGTCAAATAAAGGTATTATATTCATGAAAAATGTTAACTTACTTAATTCTCACTGATGCATGGCTTTCATCTGAGTCCCACGGTGTTACAGCAGTAAGTTTGCGGAGTTAGAACGCTAAAATCCGGAATTTGATTCCTCTAGATGGACACGGCAGATAGCCCAATGTGACTTTGCTATAAATCCAACAAACAGACAAACATTTATGTGAAATGTAGCAATTATTAGATTTGAATTGGATTTTTTTAGCCTGAACGGACCCGGGGGTGTCTGACCTGACCAAGTTATACCTGAATCCTCCTAAATCCATAAGGACGGGGGTGTCTGACCTGACCATCGAGGATTCAGGTATAACCGTCCTTATGGATTTAGTGGTCAAGTCAGACACCCCCGAGGATTCAGATATAACCGTTCTTAGCTTTGAGCTACTGACCATAGAGCTGCACTAGCCACCATAAGGGGTTCGCCTGATTCTTTGGAATGACTAACGGGAATGACTGTCACTTTTATAACGTGCTCACAGCCGAACGTTTGGAGCCTATTCAGTGTCATTACATTTAAAACCCTGAAATCTCTGTGCGCAGCCCGACACGTTAACCTCTAGGCCACACCCATCCCTTATTAGATTGGATTTGACACTTACTTTTGTTGTATCGTTACCAAAGCTAGATTTGTTAACCAACAGAGTGTTTTTTTTTACAGACTTTAGGCTAAACGTACCGTTCATTAACAGGTAAGACTGAATAACACTTCTTATGAATAGTTCAAAAGTTAAACGAAATGAAATTCGTGAAGAAGTTTAAATGTTTTCTCCTGTATCTTGGAAAGAAGGATACCTCCCTATTCACGCCCCCAACCTCTCAAAAAAAAAATCCAACAAAACGGGGTTGAGGGAAAATAAAATAAAAACGCAACATTTTGACAACATTATTTGGTCAATATCATGTCAGAGGAAACATAAGAAAATAAGATTTATACTGATGTTTGACAAAACTAAAAGTCAGGAAGTAAAAATAGGGGAGAACATGGTCGATTATTTCAATGTTGTAATAATCTAATTCAAAAAAGTGCTTCTGTTCCTCTAAAGATTTATTTTGTGTTTAATATTTGATATATCTCTTCATATATATTCATATAATGCGCTAAGCAGACGACCAGCATTTATAGAACCTTGTAAATATAATGGCGAAGTTAAGCATTAAGACTGACTTTAGTTATAAAAATGTAAAACTTATGTAATAGCTCCTGATTCCTGGTTTCAAACAACGTGAGATAAATGGAGGTAAAGCCTATTAAGCGATTCTGATGTAGTAACGGCTGTTCTTTATGGCCCTTGAATACTACTTTCTGTCTTTCTTCCTCTATTTAAAAAGGACATAAAAAATCCAAACACCACAGAAACATTGATCAGACAAACGTTAGAGTGTAGTTAGTAGAAGTTTCTAGAACATTCTGATGGCTAAACGGTTTTGTAGACAAAATGAATGGATGATGTCTTCTTCAGAAGTGTTTCTTTGTCAACTTTTATTGGCTGAGCTACGCGTGGGATAGGGGATAACGTGCTCCACTGTCTTAAGAGTACGGGGGTTTATGGTTCGAGGCTCGTTACCGCAAAAACGTGCTCCGCAATTTAGGCAGAGAGATGCGTTATGACAATTATGATCAAATTTCATTAATCGATCAGAAATAGTAGTCCGAGATTTGGCGGTGGGTGCTATTGACTAGCTGCCTTCTCTCTAATCTGTCTGTTAAAAATCGGAGACAATCATGCGCATATTGCGCGAAAATTTTGAAGCAAGTGTGTTTGTTTGTTTGCTTATTTTTTAAATTTCGCGCAAAGCTACTCGAGGGCTATCTACGCTAACTTTGAAGTGATAGACAAGAGGAAAGCCAGCTAGTGAACACCACCGACTTTTAGGTTAGCCTTTTACATACGAAAAATTGAGATTAACTGTACCATTATAACGCCTTAACGGCTGAAAGGGGGAGCATGTTCGGTGACGACATTCGAACTGGTTTATGATGACTGGTTTATTAAATGATGACTGGTTTATTAAATGACGACTGGTTTATTAAATGACGACTGGTTTATTAAATGACGACTGGTTTATAAATGATGACTGGTTTATTAAACGATGACTGGTTTATTAAATGATGACTGGTTTATTAAACGATGACTGGTTTATTAAATGATGACTGGTTTATTAAATGATGACTGGTTTATAAATGATGACTGGTTTATTAAACGATGACTGGCTTATTAAACGATGACTGGCTTATTAAATGATGACTG
>NW_013678044.1:0-5476 GCF_000517525.1 Limulus polyphemus | reverse complement strand
GATGACTGGTTTATAAATGATGACTGGTTTATTAAATGACGACTGGTTTATAAATGATGACTGGTTTATTAAACGATGACTGGTTTATAAATGATGACTGGTTTATTAATGATGACTGGTTTATAAATGATGACTGGTTTATTAAACGATGACTGGTTTATTAAACGATGACTGGTTTATTAAATGACGACTGGTTTATAAATGATGACTGGTTTATTAAACGATGACTGGTTTATTAAACGATGACTGGTTCACATGATCAAGTAGTTGTTTTTCTTTAATTTATTTGTAGATATTGGTGTGTAACGAGGACGTATATTTAATGGATATCGAAATAGTATCTTAACTTAATATCAAAGCTACATACACGCGAATATAAAATACAAGGGCTCACACATCCAAACCCTTGAATATCATCTGGTTCAGACAGTTTCGTGATTAATTTTGACTTTATTTCCTACTCAGTACTGTTAAATGTATCAAACCTTCAGTAAGCAAGTTTTCGGTTTTAAGCTACTAATAAACTAATTAGTTCATATCTACAATATACTGTATAATTATTCAAGATATTTAACTTTCATCGCAAATTTCATGTACGTGAAACTTTTAATATCAAATCTCTAGGATTAAAGGACATAATTATAAGCTAGAGGACGCTTTTCAATAATCAGTTGGTTCCCCCTAAGTAATATGATGTAACAACAGAGGTTCTTATGAGACCCCCCCCCCTTCCCCACAACGCCGGCAATCACCCCGGAACGCCAGGTTCAAGTGCGAGGTTCTTGAAGAACGTTATGGTTGTATAAAAACAAAAGTTGGGTCGGTGCCAACTTCTGTCAAACAGAGGCCGTCAGCGCCACCATAAAAACATATAACTGATATACGAATGTTATCACTTTCAGTAATATATCAGCAATCTTAAGAAAACAGTAAAATAAATTTATTTTATAAAAATGAAATTGTCTACAAAAGAATTTGCTGAGACCCGTTTGTTCTGACAAAATAAACAACAAAAATACTATGGTTGGAATATTCTTTTAATTCTTGATAAACTCTAAGGGACGAGATTAAGAATGAAGTGTTTAAAAATAAACTAGGCCTAATTGTAAGATGTTATAACAAAAACAGTATGGTTAGAATACCCTTTTAATTCTTAATAAACTCTAAGGGACTAGATTAAGAATGAAGTATTTAAAAATAAACTAGGCCTAATTGTAAGATGTTATAACAAAAATAGTATGGTTGGAATACCCTTTTAATTCTTGATAAACTCTAAGGGACTAGATTAAGAATGAAGTGTTTAAAAATATACTAGGCCTAATTCTAAGATGTTATAACAAAAATAGTATGGTTGGAATACCCTTTTAATTCTTGATAAACTCTAAGAGACTAGATTAAGAATGAAGTGTTTAAAAATATACTAGGCCTAATTCTAAGATGTTATAACAAAAATAGTATGGTTGGAATACCCTTTTAATTCTTGATAAACTCTAAGGGACGAGATTAAGAATGAAGTGTTTAAAAATATACTAGGCCTAATTCTAACGTGTTATAACAGAAATATAATTTATCTGGATTGTATTTTCCTCAGAAATTAAATAGATAAGCTTATCGATGTCAAAAAAGTCTTTCTAACTTTTTCAACTGAATTTTGATGTTGCAATTGAACTTAAAGTTGAGAATGCATTACGATTTTAACCCAATGTTGTAGTGTGACTTTAACTCAATGTTGATGTTGTAGTGGGTCTTTAAGTCAATTTTAATATTACACTATGTTTTTTAACTAATTAGGGTTTGTTTAAAAAGCTATTTTCCATTATAATCTTCACTTCCGGTTGAAACAAAGTACTTTTTTTCTGGTGTTTTGAAACTATTAACTTGATAGCATGTAATTTGAGTTATGACTCGGGTGTGGCCATGTGGCATGCACATCAGAATGTGAATCCGAGAGTTCTTTTTTCACTTCCTCTTGGTGTCACGGATGTGTTATAAACGTGACGGTCAAATCCCAATATTCCATTACAGTAGTCCAAAAGTTGGCGGTGAGTGCTATTGACTTGCTGCCGTCACTTTAGTCTACCAGTTCAAAATTAAGAAAGGCTATGTGCAAATAGCCTTTTATATAGCTTCGGGCGATTATTTGAAATTTTTATTTATTACAGTCTATTCCGAGAAAAAAAATTACACAGCTTGTAGAGAAAAAAAAACCCACACCGACGAGCTAAAACAAACATAACCACAGTACAAAAAATGTAAATTAATACCTAGATGTTCTGCACTTTGTGAATATTGAACGAGCTCCATAGAACTGCAAGCACCAGGATCAATCCTTTCTTGTCAAGGAAAAGATAAAAACTAAAACGAAATTATATTTCGGAAAAAAAACTGTTTGTTTTTGTATCTTACAAGCTAATCACAACTTCTACAAATGATGAATTCTTTCAAATGTAAGTATTATAGTATTATATGTTTTAAGAATGTATTCTGAGACTATTCTCTAGCAATGTGTAACGATAAAACATCCTAACAATGGGTAATTGAATACTTTATAACAATGTGTAATTGAATACTTTATAACAATGTGTAACTGAATACTTTATAACAATGTGTAACGGTAAAACATCCTAACAATGTGTAATTGGAATACTTTATAACAATGTGTAATTGAATACTTTATAACAATGTGTAACGGTAAAACATCCTAACAATGTGTAATTGGAATACTTTATAACAATGTGTAATTGAATACTTTAAAATTACATGCTATGAATAATTGTTACATTGTTATAAAGTATTCAATTAAACATTGTTATAAAGTATTCAATTACACATTGTTATAAAGTATTCAATTACACATTGTTATAAAGTATTCAATTATACATTGTTATAAAGTATTCAATTACACATTGTTATAAAGTATTCCAATTACACATTGTTAGGATGTTTTACCGTTACACATTGTTATAAAGTATTCAATTACACATTGTTATAAAGTATTCCAATTACACATTGTTAGGATGTTTTACCGTTACACATTGTTAGAATACTTTATAACAATGTGTAATTTAATACTTTATAACAATGTATAATTTGAATACTTTATAACAATGTGTAATTGAATACTTTATAACAATGTAACAATTATTCATAGCATGTAATTGAATACTTTATAACAATGTAACAATTATTCATAGCATGTTGTTGTTGTTGTTGTTTTTACATTAGAAGACTTGTATATGTTTTTCGTACTTGAATTCTTTATTTAAAATAATTCAATCCACCATTTTTTAAACATTGTATTTTCGTGAATTCATCATTCCTACCACTTTACATCATTATTGTACAGTCTAATATTTACTGTTTTTTATTTATTATGTACAGTTATTCAAATCATAAGCTTGATTTCGTATATTACTAGGAGTTAATTTTCTAGGGTGTTTCAAGTGAATACGTACACTTACGTCATTGTATTAGTATCACCTACTAATTTAGGGGATTTTATAGGGTGTTTCAAGTGAGTACCTACACTTACGTCATTGTATTAGTATCACCTACTAATTTAGGGGATTTTCTAGGGTGTTTCAAGTGAATATCTACACTTACGTCATTGTATTAGTATCGCCTACTAATTTAGGGGATTTTATAGGGTGTTTCAAGTGAATATCTACACTTACGTCATTGTATTAGTATCGCCTACTAATTTAGGGGATTTTATAGGGGGGGTTATTCATATTTTTACTTTATTATATTTATAAATTCACCCACTTTCTTCGCTACAATACAGATATGTAGATTTTATTCGAAATTAAGACAAAATTATCAAATGTTTATTTTCTAACGTGCCATGGAGCTATTTCAGCTCGGAGCATTTCAAGTGTTTATTTTCTAACGTGCCATGGAGCTACTTCAGCTCGGAGCATTTCAAGTGTATATATTCTAACGTGCCATGGAGCTACTTCAGCTCGGAGTCATTTTAAGTGTTTATTTTCTAACGTGCCATGGAGCTACTTCAGCTCGGAGCATTTCAAGTGTTTATTTTCTAACGTGCCATAGAGCTACTTCAGCTCGGAGCATTTCAAGTGTTTATGTTCTAACGTGCCATGGAGCTACTTCAGCTCGGAGCATTTCAAGTGTTTATATTCTAACGTGCCATGGAGCTACTTCAGCTCGGAGCATTTCCAGCATAATCATTTATTATAACAATAATTTGGGACGGGCGTGGCCTAGTGGTTAGGTTACCTAGATTGTGAATCTGAGGGATCATGGTTCGCGTCCCAATGATGCAAAAATTGCTCGGACTCTTAGGGGTCGTGAGTGTCATGTCAAGAATGATAAACAGTTCTCACTCCTCGACGGGTAGGAGTGGCCATAAGGGTTGGCGGTAGGGGCTCTTGGTCTATCTGTGTTCTCTATAGTCTGTCAGCTCAGTGCAGACAACTTATAATACCTTAGGTATTTGTAGTATAGTTGATTAAGACAGTCTAATAATTATTACCTCACGTTCATTTATACGATCGCTAACATTCGGTCGTGTTTAAAAGAGAACACCAAAGCAAGTGTTGCTGATAACGAAACGTTTGGATGTTTGTCACGTTGTTGCTTGTCAAATAAGGTGAGGGATAAAAGGTCATAATAGGGCACAGGTTGGCCCTGAATTTAGGAACTGGCAAGTCGCACTCGAATCCGTGTGATACCACAAGTTCCAACACTTTAGCTGTGGGTGCGTTATACGATTAACAGTCAGTCTCGTAGCCTGATTGGTTGCTGCTGACTGGTCAGGACGGTGGCCTCAATAGCTTTGTCATACAGATGATTACAAAACCTTTATAACTTAACTTGTAAGCTGGCCAGTGGAGACTATTTCCTTTGCTGGAGATGACTCGATGTTGTTGACACCAGGGGGTGCTACATACAATAAGAAAAAATAACAACATTATCATCGGTTGTGTTATAGAACATGTAGTTTGTATGTGAGAGTGCGCTAATACGACTTGCACAAAATGAAGAGAATAAACTAAACATAACATATTCTACGGTGTCCACTTTGCACCATTACAACAAACATTTTATACGGTGTCCACTTTGTACCATTAAAACAAACATTTTATACGGTGTCCACTTTGTACCATTAAAACAAACATTTTATACGGTGTCCACTTTGTACCATTACAACAAACATTTTATACGGTGTCCACTTTGTACCATTACAACTAACATTTTATACGGTTTCTACTTTGTACCATTACAACAAACTTATTATACGGTGTCCACTTTGTACCATTAAAACAAACATTTTATACGGTTTCTACTTTGTACCATTAAAACAAACATTTTATACGGTTTCTACTTTGTACCATTAAAACAAACATTTTATACGGTGTCCACTTTGTACCATTAAAACAAACATTTTATACGGTGTCCACTTTGTACCATTAAAACAAACATTTTATACGGTGTCCACTTTGTACCATTAAAA
>NW_013678043.1:10735-12917 GCF_000517525.1 Limulus polyphemus | reverse complement strand
AAAAAGCTTTCTTTAGATAGAATCGATAGACTTTTGGAATACTTTTTTTCATTGTTACTCTTAATGCACCCATGGCCCTAGTGTTTTATTGCGTTTTTCTAACAACTCTGGTGAACAAATGCACATTTTCGTTTCATGTGTCCCTGAAGATATTATCTTATAAACCGCAATACAAATAAAACAATTTTAGTGCTAAAGTTCTTCAAGTAAATGCACGTTTTTTACAGATCGAACCCGTTAATAAACCAATGTGATCCCGAGTTAGTTACAGTTACGCTTTTCGTGAATAAAAAAAAATATTTTTTTTACATGTAAAATTTAGAAGGTTGCCTTATTGCTGGGCTTCTTAGGGCAGAGCTACACAATATCTATCTGTGCTCTGTTGCATTATAAAAGTGACAGTTAACTCCGTTATTCGGTCCAAAGACTGAAATAAATATTTGGTAACGACGGATGATTCTGGCTTGTTGCCCTCATTCTAGTCAATAGTCTAAAATTAGAAGCAGTCTCTACCTGCGTCTTAACTGGTCTCTGATCTGGCAATTTAACTTACCTGTATGTAATGAGGTATCCTTTTTTTTTAATGTGGATTTCTTCCTGAAATATATCTGGTTCAATATACATCCATATATATTTAAGTTTACAAAATCCATAATTTATTTAAATTTCTACCATAAATCCACAAAAACATTGTTTGTTTGGATGTTTTGTCTTGTATATTTTTACCCGATCTACTTCTTAGTGCAATCTCTTGCACAAATATGATTCTATGTATATTTTTTATTAATATGAATAGAGCTAAGTTTCGAAATAAAATACTCGTTACTTTTAGATCAACATTCAGCCGAAGGTCAATAACTAAATTTACTTTTTACATTTACTTTTAACACAATCCGTCCTTGCTTATCGACAGTATTATAAAAGTGTTTTTCTCTGTTTCTCACTATTGAAAGTAAAGGTTCACGCTGGAGGGTCCGATCCAATCTTGATAGGTATTTAGGGTTAATAACTCAGGGGTGGTCAGAAATTAAAGTTATTTCTCCTCGTTCCTTTCTTGGTTTATTAGTAATTTTAGTGGTTGTTGTAGTAAAAGTTGTGGCTTCACTATAGCTTGGTTATATTGAGATGATTTGTCGTGGTGAAGCGAGAGGAAAAGCTGTGATGAAGACAGGAAGATTGTTTGCATTATTGTTGTTGTATATGGAAATGAAGCTTCAGGCCTGACATATACGATCAACGAGTAACTAACAAGTAGTGGTACCAGACAGATAATGCCTGCCCCGAAGGGTCGACGCACCACGTCCCAGAAATGACACAAGACCAAAACCATAATTTTATGCTTGTATATCAGTTACACAGAGCAATGACACTCGTTTAATAGTAACCTAATAACTCGCGTGGAATCGTTATTACAATGCACGTGTCCTTGTGCCCTCCAAGGTAGCGTGTATTTCTAGAAATTTAGAAATGTGTTGACAGATGTACTAGAAATTGAGTTTTCCTGTTCCAATTACCATAAAAGATTGTGTTCTCCGATAGTTCAGTACTGTATAAAGTCGACAGATGCTATTTCGTCTCAAGTGAGTAGACGGCATGTATATGTTTATTCACAGTAAGTTTTGTTTTTAAACTTGGGTTTTTACAAAAGAAATGTCCAATTTAGGCCTGGCAAATATTTTAGTGTGATTCAGATTGTGTTACGCTTTTACTGAGATCGTAAAGTAGCACTTTTAACGAACAGAACTACAGATTTGAATATGTCACCCGTTAATGAAAGTTACTCAAATGACCACATTGATAATGACCACTGGGGGGTTTGAGTTCCATGAGGAACAGATATATATGGAATCTTTGGGAGTAAGGGGTTGATAAAAATTCTACCCCTTCGTAGAAATTTTGTTTTGGTTAGGTTGATGACAGTGTTGGGCTTGTATTTCCGTAGGAAGACATTGATCCGGTTGAGGAAGAAGACTTTAGTGATCCTGACAATGACTAACCACTTGTTGACGGAGCATGGGAAAATACGTATTCAGGGCTCTTGTTATTGTAACAAATGGCCTATTTAAATAGTGTTCCGGCCACTACTCTGTTCATTCACTACCTTTTCAGTTTCAAACCCTAGGCGTCGGTATATATATCCCCATACAACCAAATAACTAGTAACTTAGTCTAAAATTAATTC
>NW_013678043.1:7989-10417 GCF_000517525.1 Limulus polyphemus | reverse complement strand
ACGTAAGAAGTAAACCTTCATTAACAATCATGGCAAAAAATATTTATTTCTGAACACCGATGGTTGTTTTCTTCGAAATTTTATTATTTTCAAATATCTTTTCAAATATTTTTCGTTTTTAAAATTTTGGGAAAAATCTAAACCGAAATAACCACGATGTTTGATCTATCTATCTCGATCTAGTATGTTCGTTGTTTCTCAGTTGGCATGGAAAGCCTGGTATGTGTGAAACACGTCGGTGTCAATGGTTATGACAAATATGGTGTGTGGGAAAAATATCATCAAGCCTTATGTCAAAAATAATAAATACTCTACGTGAAAATGAGAACTTAAGATAACTCGATAGTTTGTAATTCCAGGTTAAGAAACTCATTATATTTGTATTTTCCAAAATTACTCACATACAACAATACCTTTGTTTGTTTGTAATTATGCACAAAGCTACCCAATGGGCTATTTGTGCTCTGCCCACCACGGGTATCGGAACCAGGTTTCTAGTGTTGTAAGTCCGCAGACATACCGCTGTGCCACTGGGGGGCACAACAATACAAAACAATACGAAGTCATCGTTACACGTATCAGATTTATACAAATACGGATCAAATTTATAGAATACCCATTCAAGAACTGGGGAAGAACTAATTTATCATAGATTTAGTGATAGCTACAGCTGAGTTAACCACTTTGTTCTGGAAACAAAGCTTCCGGAGGATCACAGCACATATGATAGTCACCGCAACAGCCAAAGACCAATCATTTTTTAACTTATCCTTCATGAACATGCAATTGAAATAGCGTAATATAAGTTAACTATTTATGACTGAAGTATCTTTCTAAGCAAATATATCTGTGTACGGAAGTAATTTCTAATGATAGAATAATTTTTAGGCCTCGTTCAAGTTAATTTCAAATGTACTAAAGGAATTCAACAGGAACAACAACAACAACAAAATGAATACTTTTTATATATTCTGTATTTAATAAAATAGAAACATTAGTTATTAGTATAATCTAAGGCTTAAAG
Source organism: Limulus polyphemus (assembly GCF_000517525.1). NCBI lineage: Eukaryota > Metazoa > Arthropoda > Merostomata > Xiphosura > Limulidae > Limulus > Limulus polyphemus. The sequence goes on along the minus strand of NW_013678043.1, from coordinate 9,393 downwards.
TTATAATGTACATTTATCTCTGATATAACTTCTTCGAGCTAAGAAGGGAATAATATTTACCGTAAGTTGTAGATTAGTGTTATGGTCCTGTATTTTGCTTTGTTTTCATATCCATTATGTCAAAAAGAAAATCTTGTGTTTTACATGTACAGTTTAAAATTGAGAAGTAAACTGATCTGCATTTTGAGTCTTGACAATTACCCTATTTCGATTTTCAGAAGGGTTAACGCTAACTTCTCAGGAGGAATATATGCCACCGTTTTGTGCTAGGTTTCTTCAATCCCCTGTTGACGGAACCACATATTTTCACCTGATTTTAGCAAAAGCGTCCTCGTAACATGGTCAGTTATCTACCGGAGATATATATTTATTTTAGTAACTGTATTTCAATAGACATAATATTGATACAATAGTATAATTAATCGAATAATCTAATATGAAGAATAGTTTACAGAAAGTTATTCACTAAAGGTTTTTGATTAATACCAATAAGACATTTTGTTTATCTTCAGTAAAACTTGAAATGTTTTATAAAATTAGATGGTTCAAAGTAAACCAGTTTTTCTGTGGTGTTTTTAATTCTCCCTAATTCCTTATTTAAACGTTATGTTTTTTTGTTTATCACATTTTCGTACTGAAGATACAGACCAATTTGTTAGGGTTTTGAATATTTTAAATTATTTTAATCAATTAGTTTTAGTTTTAATAAATTAACCCACCTTAATACCTAACGTGTACTTTATTGTTTTATACTTCTAGAAATTTCCAATACTAAAAACTTTATTAACTGTAAGATTAATAATATCAGGACAGGTCTCGAGTAGATTGATGCTAAAGCGAGTGAGGAAAGGAAGATTAGCAACTGGAAATAGGTCTTCAATTAACCAATAATCAATCTACTATCGAACAGAGAACTAAAAAAGTGATCATTTGTCATAATTAGTTAACTATTAAACTTTGTGTTGAAAGGATGACTAGTGAATGAGAACAGCGCTTTAGATAAAGGAAGAACTAACAGAATGAGATGTCTTAAATTGACTGACACTAAACTGTATATTGAAAAAGAGTGCTAAAAAAGCGAAAGTAGATCTTGAATTGCTATGGTGCTGAAGTGAATGTCTGAGAGAGGATTAATAATGTGAGAATAAGTCTTGAATTTACAAGAGTTAAACCGCCTGTTAAAGGAAGGACTAGCAATAGGTTTTCTTGTTCACTTTAGCTAACATTGTTATTTTTTACAGTCCTCGTACAGATTAATCCTGTGATTTCAAAAAGTAGAGCGTAGCATATTATCCCAATAGATTTATTATTTTATACAAATAGAAATAACAAAATCTGTCCTTTCCAAGGAACACTGATATATATATATATACTGGGCGAGTCAAAATTCGTGATTTTTCCCTA
>NW_013678043.1:5123-7000 GCF_000517525.1 Limulus polyphemus | reverse complement strand
CAACAGTATAATTAATCGAATAATCTAATATGAAGAATAGTTTACAGAAAGTTATTCACTAAAGGTTTTTGATTAATAGCAATAAGACGTTTTGTTTATCTTCAGTAAAATTTGAACAGTTTTATAAAATTAGATGGTTCAAAGTAAACCAGTTTTTCTGTGGTGTTTTAATTCTCCCTAATCTCTTATTTAAACGTTATGTTTTTTTGTTTATCACATTTTCGTGCTGAAGATACAGACCATTTTGTTAGAGTTTTGAATATTTTAAACTATTTTAATCAATTAGTTTTAGTTTTAATGAATTAACCCACCTTAATATCTAACGTGTATTTTATTGTTTTATACTTCTAGAAACTTCCAATACTAAAAACTTTATTAACTGTAAGATTAATAATATCAGGACAGGTCTCGAGTAGATTGATACTAAAGCGAGTGAGGAAAGGAAGATTAGCAACTGAAAATAGGTCTTCAATTAACCAATAATCAATCTACTATCGAACAGAGAACTAAAAAAGTGATCATTTGTCATAATTCGACAACTATTAAACTTTGTGTTGAAAGGATGACTAGTGAATGAGAACAGCGCTTTAGATAAAGGAAGAACTAACAGAGTGAGATGTCTTAAATTGACTGACACTAAACTGTCTATTGAAAAAGAGTGCTAAAAAAAGCGAAAGTAGATCTTGAATTGCTATGGTGCTGAAGTGAATGTCTGAGAGAGGATTAATAATGTGAGAATAAGTCTTGAATTTACAAGAGTTAAACCGCCTGTTAAAGGAAGGACTAGCAATAGGTTTGTTTGTTCACTTTAGCTAACATTGTTATTTTTCACAGTACTCATGCAGATTAATCCTATGATTTCAAAACGTAGAGCGTAACATATTATCCCAATAGATTTATTATTTTATACAAATAGAAATAACAAAATCTGTCCTTTCCAAGGAACATTGATATATATATATATACTGGGCGAGTCAAAATTCATGATTTTTCCCTATTGTTATATTAGTTCGTCAAGAACTTAATGTTGCTTCTTCTTAGATGATAAAACCCAAACAACTTATATATCTAAACAAAACATCTCTTCATTGACAGTTCGCTGTGGATTGAGAAGTTCGAAATGAATTACTCCTTTGATGTCCCACCAAATGTAAAGCCTCACTTTCTGCGGATGAAGTTTAGCTTTTAGGATCGGAAGTGGTTTTTGTCTAGGACCGAACCATTGTTTTTGGTGTTTATTATTCGTATAGAGAATCCATTTTTCATCAGCGGTGAGAATTCTGTCCAAAAATGCTTCACGGAAGAGACGAAGCAATTTTCACACGTTGGAAACGATGATCATCGGAGAGTTCGTGAGGCACCAAAACACCTTCTTTATGGAGTTTTCCCATATTCCTTAGACGTTTATGTATTGTTTCACGAGAGACACGCAGTTTCAGGGCCCATTTCACGATGTTCATTTGTTTGTTTTTAACTATACACAAAGCTCTACGAGTGCTATCTGTGATCTGCCCATCACGGGTATCGAAACCCGATTTCTAGCGTTGTAAGTCCGCAGACATACCGCTGTGCCATTGCCCCCCTTCATTTCACGAGGGTGTTGCCTTGGGTTAGAGTCAAAATTTATGTTTTTCCTAATTGTTATGAAATAGATGCGGGATATCGAATATATGCTAATATATAATGTTCAGATATATTGATAGTCATTTGTTACCTAACATTATATCATCATATGAAAGTCAAATCAAGGTCAGCGTTACCTATGAATCTATAAGGAACAGGAAAAATGAGCCAATACAAAAGTTATAGCGCACAGCGACATTATTCCAGAAACTTTGTTTTCCTTATGGGTTTCGCACAAATTTGCATAAATATTT
>NW_013678043.1:3177-4937 GCF_000517525.1 Limulus polyphemus | reverse complement strand
GCGTTGTAAGTCCGCAGACATACCGCCGTGCCATCCCCCCCCCCTCCATTTCACGAGTGTGTTGCCTTGGGTTAGAGTCAAAATTTATGTTTTTCCTAATTGTTATGAAATAGATGCGGGATATCGAATATATGCTAATATATAATGTTCAGATATATTGATAGCCATTTGTTACCTAACATTATATCATATATCATCATATGAAGGTCAAATCAAGGTAGCGCTACCTCTGAATCTATAAGTAACAGGTAAAATGTGTCAATACAAAAGTTATAGCGCACAGCGACATTATTCCAGAAACCTTTGTTTTCCTTATGGGTTTCGCACAAATTTGCATAAATATTTCTATCAATAATATTTCGCTTTAATACATGGTGAATTGTAAAATTATGCTAATGTATACATTTGGATGACATTGATTTCACCTTTATAATTATGACTTGTGTCATATAACAGATGAACCCTTGTATCCATAAACACCCAACGTCAACAGATTTTCGATATTCCACACCTACTTCATAACAATAAGAAAAATCAAGACTTTATCTCGTGATACATGATATTGCAATATCTTATTATGAGAGTTTTATCACATACAAGTTTAAACATCTATATCAAATTATATATATATATTCTTACATTTTTCATGTGTTTTGTGAAAGTACAAAACATTTCTCCCACGGTGTGTATGGCAGTAAGTGATACTGCTGTTCTTAAATTTTGAACTTCTTTCACTAATGCTTGAACCACCGCAGGAAGCTCATTTATCACAGATGGACTATTTTGGATAGCCAGGTTTGTCAAAAGTCTCATTCCTTTAATTTTTGTCTCCCTGTAAAATTAATATAAAATGTAGTTTGTTTATTTGTAGCCACCACGAAAAACCGAACCCCGGACTTTGACGTTGTAAGTCTGTAAATTTCCAGCTAACCCACCGAAGAACAGAGAGTGTAGTATTCACTTATAGAAACAAAATAATGAGCCTAGCTTACTCCATTTATATGTTATAGTTATAACAGTGTGATATTGTGTTATTTTATTTGTGTCTATAAAACCAGCTTAGACGTAATGAAATTTCTTATACAAGTATTAAATAAACTTTGGTTTTGTAAATGAGATAGGCCCACACTTTAAAGCAACAAAATATTCAGATACGCCTAAATCAACATGGTAGTCAGAAATATTACAGCCCACCAATACATTTTTGTTCTAAAATAAGTTCCAGTTTAAGTGATTAAATTATTTTAAATTAAATATTGTCCCCACCTTTAAGTTAAGTATTGTCCCTCCACCCTTCATAATTCGGTACACACGAATTATGAAAAGCATGATTAAATACTAACCAGTTGTCATTCGCCAAGTAAAGTGAAACATCCTTTCCAGTTTCCTCCACAAATCCTTGGGACTTCTTTTTTGTAAAAGAAGGCTTGATCTCGACAGAAGGAAGTTTCTTTGTCTTCTGTGTAACCTGATTATGTTTTAAATAATATTTCTTAGATAGTTTGATAGAAAAATTTCGTGTAAAATTTGAAGAAATGCTAGACATAATTTGTTAAGATCTTAAAACCTTGTCAACGTTAATGAAGTTGAATTTGGATCTAAATAATCATAAATTGGAATAACTTATAAGATAGAAGAATGCTTTTGCTGTGATAACATTTCTACATGAATGATAACGAGTTCCTAACGGCACATTATTCAGTTGTTATTACTCTTCACTTAAGCAATCTTAAGATTGTTCTTAAGCTTGTTATGTTTCT
>NW_013678043.1:0-2202 GCF_000517525.1 Limulus polyphemus | reverse complement strand
CAGGCTTGACAATCTTTGTCTCTAAATGAAGATACGATTGGGTTGTGTCTAAATATTCATCTCCTGATCCCGATATAGAAAACTCGATAGGTCCTCTGTTGGTCACTGATGATAGAGGATGATATTCCTTTTTTTTCTTCTTCTTCCTCAATCAATGTTTGTGTGGGAGGGAGAGAAAATAAGTCTAGCTCAGATTTTGTACACTAACATGATTTTTCATGTGGTAGGAGAGTCATGATTAGTTGTCAAAAAAGTCTGGAGTCGATGTTCTTTGTCTCTTAGCTTTAGATATTTTAAACACTGGACCTTGCTCTTTTTTCTTTTTATTATGTAGAACTTCTCTAGCCAGATTCTGAACTCCTTGTATTGCTCGTCATTTTCCAGCATTAAGAAAAGGCTTTCCTTGTATGACATCTGATACGAAATTTATATCTGATTTAACTGCCTGTTTCTCTAAAGCTAATGCCCCTTTTTTCAGAAAAGGTATGGCTGAACGAAATAGGTTGCTTACAGCATCTCCCAAACCGTTGCCACTGACTACCTGCAAAATATGGTAATCCATTTCCCACCTAGTAATCGTAATATGTGTCATAAACCCACTGGTAATTATTGTAAAGTATTCTCATGATGACGACGGAAGTGAAGCGTAATGACTCTCTCATCTTCATATGGTATATGTCTATCCATATCATCATTTATATCAAATGGTATATGTCGACCCATGTCATCCTTTACATCCATCTCAATAGTCTGAAATCTCTTTTTAGATACAGGTCTGTAATACCCCTATTTTTCAGGGGTCAATTGCACTCCTTCCTTTTCAGCATACTGTTTTATATATTCCTCTTTTGCATCTGATGTAACACAGTGAGAGGGCCATCCTGAACTTTCCTGTTTTATTTATATAAATCTGTTAATATAATTTTTAAACAGTTGTGTGGATCTTTCAGGGAAATGGTAAATTTCATAAATCTGTATTATCTTATAGTTACCATCGACTGCATTTTTCACCTTCTCGTTAACCCATGTGCCGATAATAGCTCTCTCATCATCCAAATGATTACACGATGGTAATTTTCTTAAATCGACACACGTTTTAAAGAAAGAAAAAAATTCAATTTCTCGTTACTTCTCAGATGCAATACTGGATAATAAAGTTTCCTCATGTCTAAAACTTTACATTTAATGAATCCAAAATAGTTATTTAAAGTAGAAAAAATTGTGGTTATAATTGTTGAATGTCCAACAGGATATTCACAATATTTATTAGTCCATGGATATAAAGATGTGAAATCTACATACTTGATTTTGTCTCCTTCTTTTACGTTGTATAAAAGTCTTGTAGTGTTAACTCTTCCTCCATATAAGGAGCCCTCCAGTGGCACAGCGGACTTACAACGCTAGAAACCTGGTTTCGATACCCGTGGTGGGCAGAGCACAGATAGCCCTTTGTGTAGCTTTGTGCTTAACTATAAACAAACAAACAAACCATATAAGGAGTCGTATAGATCCAAGAGGGGAATTATTGTGTGGTCTCTAAGGAAATTCATTAACTCTGTGCCATTAGTTCTAATTTTGTTGAATTCATGCACATATATTGTTACGAATCACTACCCCCTCAGATTTGTGTATGTAGTCTAACCATTGAATACTGACTTCACTGTAGTTGTTGGTTGTAAAATATTCATGGTTAGGTATTAGAGCTATGGATCGTGGTGATATAAACATACTTCTGTAGACAGATAAGCACACAGCAGCAATCGTCGTATACCTAAATGGGTCTACATCACAGATTGCGAGAAACTCATCCCTGAACTGGAGACAGCACCGTCGAAGTATATCTACATCAGATCGGCAGTAACTAACGAAAAAAAAAGAGAATGATAACTATAACATTGAACAACAACAAAACACAATTAATAAGAATCGATAATTATTTTTGAGCAAAACATTTTCATGAGAACAACAAAACACAATTAATAAGAATTAACAATGACAGTATTTTTTCATACCTGTACATCTCTTCTTGGAAATCAAAGATGTACTCTTCTTCTCGTCGCTGTCAGTGTCAATCCAGTGTCTAAAGAATTATAGAAAATATTCTAATAGAAAGATCGCGAATCTTTAACATTCCTGAAGGTCATTGAATAACTTCCGTTATAAAAAGTCTGTATCTTTGGACGAAGAGAAACAACAGTTTCT
>NW_013678042.1:10913-12724 GCF_000517525.1 Limulus polyphemus | reverse complement strand
CCCACAAGAAACGAACTGTAAAGATGGAGTAGACAATGATAGAGATACTAGTAATCTTGTTATTAGGTAGATAGACCCACAAGAAACGAACTGTAAAGATGGAATAAACAATGATGGAGGTACTAGTAATCTTGTTATTAGGTAGGATAGACCCACAAGAAACGAACTGTAAACATGGAATAAACAATGATGGAGGTACTAGTAATCTTGTTATTAGGTAGATAGACCCACAAGAAACGAACTGTAAAGATGGAGTAGACAATGATGGAGGTACTAGTAATCTTGTTATTAGGTAGATAGACCCTCAAGAAACGAACTGTAAACATGGAGTAGACAATGATGGAGGTACTAGTAATCTTGTTATTAGGTAGATAGACCCACAAGAAACGAACTGTAAAGATGGAGTAAACAATGATGGAGGTACTAGTAATCTTGTTATTAGGTAGATAGACCCACAAGAAACGAACTGTAAACATGGAGTAGACAATGATTGAAGTGCTAGTTATCTTGTTATTAGATAGATAAGTAAACAGACAGACAGATCTTCCTTCGTGGTTAGACGTGAATTTGTCTTTGTTAACACGTTGCAATTTGTGTTCATTTATGGTAAACGTTTCACCCGGCTAATAATTACAAAAAAAAGAGCACAGACAAGATAAAATGGAGAGGTAATATAGACGTCGTGTTTACCACGTGGTATGTGATTCAGTTTGTTTATTTACCACTTTTCTTATTCATAAATCAAACTTACATTAGAAACAGATATAGACCGAAACAAGTATTAAGAATTATAAAGAATGGAAGTTTTTCCAGTATTTATTTAACGGCATACGATGGCCGTTTCGTAGGGTGATACGATGACCGTTTCGTAGCGTCATACGATGGCCGTTTCGTAGGGTGATACGATGACCGTTTCGTAGCGTCATACGATGACCGTTTCGTAGTGTGATACGATGACCGTTTCGTAGTGTGATACGATGACCGTTTCGTAGTGTGATACGATGACCGTTTCGTAGCGTCATGCGATGACCGTTTCGTAGTGTGATACGCCGACCATTTCTGAAGCATTTGGTGACATCTATAATCCAAAACAGTTTACGATTGGAAATTTTCTACCCATTTTCTCCGAAAGTTGATCTTGGACCACACTGGTTGATTTTGAATCATATTGACGTTGTTTGAGAATCTGATAACTCTATTGGTTGATTTTGAATCATATTAACGTTTTCTGAGGATCTGATAACTCTATTGGTTGATTTTGAATCATATTGACGTTGTTTGAGAATCTGATAACTCTATTGGTTGATATTGAATCATATTAACGTTTTCTGAGGATCTGATAACTCTATTGGTTGATATTGAATCATATTAACGTTTTCTGAGGATCTGAGAACTCTACTAGTTATCTTGAATTGTATTGACGTTGTCTGATGATCTAATAACTCTACTGGCTGATATTGAAGCATACTGATGTTGTCTAATGATCTAATAAATCTGTTGGTTTATGTTGAATCATGTTGACGTTTAATGTTGTCTGAGGATTTAAAAACACTGACGTTACCTTAGGAACTAATAACTCTACTAGTTGATTTTGAATCATACTGACGATATCTGAGGATCTGATATCACTACTGGTTGATCTTAAACCATTTTTACGATATTTGAGGATCAAATAACTATATTAGTTGATCTTGAATCATGTTGATTTTGTCTTAGGATCTAATAACTTTAATGGTTGATATTGAATCATGTTGATGTTTTCTGAGGATCTAATAACTCTACTGGTTGATTTTGAATCATATTAACGTTGT
>NW_013678042.1:7119-9993 GCF_000517525.1 Limulus polyphemus | reverse complement strand
AGTACAGGAGTGGGTGTAGTCTATAAATGTACATGATAGTACAGGAGTGGGTGTAGTCTATAAATGTACATGAAAGTACAGGAGTGGGTGTAGTCTATAAATGTACATGAAAGTACAGGAGTGGGTGTAGTCTATAAATGTACATGAAAGTACAGGAGTGGGTGTTGTCTATAAATGTACATGAAAGTACAGGAGTGGGGGTAGTATATAAATATACATGAAAGTACAGGACATGGATAGTTTATACATACTTTGTATCACATTGAACACGAGACAATGAGAACATGGATAGGTTATTTATAATTTGTATTACATAAAAGACGAGATAATGAAGACCTGGATAGGTTATATATATAATTTGTATCACATGTAATACGAGACAATGAGAACATGGATAGGTTATTTATAATTTGTATTACATAAAAGACGAGATAATGAAGACCTGGATAGGTTAGATATCTGAGGATCTTACAAAATACTACTGATGCAGATAATGTTTCCATTTGCTTCTATAAATATTTGAACTTCTGAATAATAGCAGAATGATGTTATTATTGAGATTTGTATGTTTTTCATATTTCTACAGACGGTTTGACTGACTGTGCCGATAGCGAGTGCTGTAGACACGAGGTGTGTAAGGACAACGTACTGTGTATGTCATCTCCCGACCCTCTAGATATTCTCCTCAGAAAACAGCCGCCGGCTGTTACTGCATCTTTTTACCAGAAAATGAAATTTTTGATAGATGAAGACAGCGTTCAGAACTATCCACACAGAGACGAGTTTTCGGAAAGGTATGAACTCCCAGTTGTTGTTTACGTTTTATTTATTTTGTATTTTTGTAAACGAGCATGAAAAAGGTAACATCATTTTTATTAAACGTCACCAATTCGTCTCTGTCTTGTGACATCAAATAGTTTTTTATTATCATAGTCGTCAAAAGTAAAACCAACTAATTATGTCAGAGACCAAATATAGAGAGGTTTTAGGATCTCGTCCTGCCTATTTTTTCTCGTCTACCTGGGGACAAGGCCCACAGTTCCGTGTAAAGTACACAGTATACATTATCTACGTATGTCAGAGACCAAATATAGATAGGTTTTAGGATCTCGTCCTGCCTATTTTTCTCGTCTACCTGGGGACAAGGCCCACAGTTCCGTGTAAAGTACACAGTATACATTACCTACGTTATTATAGTCTTAGTGGTTTTGTCCGTTTCCGGTCAATAGTGAGATTTGATGTTATCTGTGGTCACTTCCTCTAGGCCTATTCCCTATACGTTGCTTTCAATGAAAATTTCTTTCAGGATTTGTTAACAATTTAACTGAAAATTGGATACACCAAAAAAGTTTCTGTTGTTTATAAAATCGATAACCTCCCAATGACTCAACGATAAATCTGAAGGCTTATAACGTTAAAATCCGGGTTTTGATACTCGTGGTGGGAACAACATAGATAGCCCATTGTATATCTTTGCTCTTAGTAACAAACAAACAACAAATACTCCCCGATGAGACCGCGGCAGATCTACAGAGTAACAATGCTAAAATCGGGGCTTGATCCCAGAGAAGGACACCGCAGATAGCCTAGTGTGACTTTGCTTTATATAAAAAATACAAAAATACATATAAGAATGAAAATGTAATATATTTGCTAATCTTCTTTTAAACTAATTTCGGCTTTATGAATAAAATCGTTTCAATAAAACACTGTCAAGTCGTTTCAAATCCCTTTCAATGCTACATTACATTTTCATCTACAATAAAGCAGTAAATTCTAAGAATTTCACCAAACCCTAGTTGTAAAGTTCGCCACAAGAGCTCTGTATTAGTTAACGATTTATTCTTGTGGATATTGATATCCTTGAAAATGTGTACATTATTTACAGAAAATGTTTGATTAACAAGCTATCATTCTGATATATATATATATAGATACAATAATATGTGTAGATATATATTTGTTTTATTGATTTATTGTCTACCAAGTTTGTATCTATTTACCTAAAGGATAAAATATAATTTTCTATCAAATGATTTTATCTATATCAAGTTCACTGACTTTAGATGTTATCTGAAATATTATATTATTCAATAACGATTATATAAAACATCTAATATATAAAACATTTCTGTTATATTAATAACATAAATTGTCTATAACAATAAAAGTAGCTTCCAATATATATAAACGAATCGGTGTTGGAATGAACTTTATGTTTTACATTGTAGAGTGAATCATCCAAAAATTGTGTGATAAATTCCTCTGTTTTGATTATACATGTTGATCTTGTTTGTCCTGTCTACGTGTTTGTCTCACACGTCAGTGGTCACACGGAGTGTGTCCTTTTCTTTAATATTACCATTGTGAAACCAACCAAGGTCATATTACCTTATGTTTCATGTCATGCAAGTTATATATAACCTACCTAGGTCCTCATTACCTTATGTTTCATGTCATACAACTTATATATTACCAACCTAGTTCCTCATTACCTTATGTTTCATGTCATGCAACTTAAATATAACCTACCTAGGTCCTCATTACCTTATGTTTCATGTCATACAACTTATATATAACCTACCTAGGTCCTCATTACCTTGTATTTCGTGTATTAAAAATGACAACGTCAGCATGATTCAAAATCAACTAGAAGTAATGTTAAATCATCAAATAACATCAACAAGGTTCAAGAACAATCAATAGCGATATCAGGTTCTCAGACAACGTCAGCATGATTCAAAATCAACTAGAAGTAATGTTAAATCATCAAATAACATCAACAAGGTTCAAGAACAATCAATAGCGATATCAGGTTCTCAGACAACGTCAGCATGATTCAAAATCAACTAGAAGTAATGTTAAATCATCAAA
>NW_013678042.1:2769-6352 GCF_000517525.1 Limulus polyphemus | reverse complement strand
GTATACTTATATACTACACCCACTCCTGTCCTTTCATGTATACTTATATACTACACCCACTCCTGTCCTTTCATGTATACTTATATACTACACCCAGTCCTATACTTTCATGTATATTTATATACTACACCCACTCCTGTATTTTCATGTATATTTATAGACTACACCCACTCCTGCACTTTTAGACGATCAAATTTAAGATCTATTTTGTTATTTTGTGATAAGCTTCCATTTAGTGTCAGTTAAAAAAATAAAATTGAATCTTTAATCTCTCTTCCACCTTCATTCTATAGTTAGCCCCCAGTAGCAAAGCGGTATATCTGCGGACTTACAACGCTAGAAATCGGATTTCGATACCCGTGGTGGGCAGAGCACAGATAGCCCATTGTGTAGCTTTGTGCTTAATTACAACCAATAAGCAATACATCTACTCTCGTTATGCAGATACTTAAATATACTTTCCTCTGTTTAACACAAAACAATGCATCCCCCCGTGTTGTTGTAACACGTTTAGTGTCATTCATTGTAGTGTCATCATTCTATAGTTAAAGCAATACATCTACTCTCGTTATGCAGATACTTAAATATACTTTCCTCTGTTTAACACAAAACAATGCATCCCCCCGTGTTGTTGTAACACGTTTAGTGTCATTCATTGTAGTGTCATCATTCTATAGTTAAAGCAATACATCTACTCTCGTTATGCAGATACTTAATTATATTTTCCTCGGTTTAACATAAAACAATGCATCCCCCCCGTGTTGTTGTAACACGTTTAACACAAAACAATGCATCCCCCCGTGTTGTTGTAACACGTTTAACACAAAACAATACATCCCCCGTGTTGTTGTAACACGTTTAACACAAAACAATGCATCCCCCGTGTTGTTGTAACACGTTTAACACAAAACAATACATCCCCTCGTGTTGTTGTAACACATTTAGTGTCATTCATTGTAGTTGAAACAAAACGCTCGGACTAGAATAGCTGTCGTAGTTATTAATTACTTGTATGTAAAGTATTGCAGATGAAAGTTCCACCTTTATACAGTCACTGAAAATGTTAAAATGTTGGAGCATTCTTATGGTACGTAGAAATTCACATTCTTTATCAAACGACCTATGAAACACTTATGTTCTCTCTTCAACACGTTAAGAATGAAACGATGTTCTTAGCTAGTGCATCAATAAATGTATTGGTATTCACGTTTCTAACAACGAGTGTTCACTGACGGTCCCTGAAGGAAATAAAGAGGAGGAAATATAACCATGACTCTACGTGAAGAATGGTTCAAAACAAGGAGGGGAAATATAAACATCACCATGACTCTACGTGAAGAATGGTTCAAAACAAGGAGGGGAAATATAAACATCACCATGACTCTACGTGAAGAATGATTAAAAATAAGAGGGGGAAATATAAACATCACCATGACTCTACATGAAGAATGGTTCAAAATAATACGGAGAAATATAAATGAACCATTCTTCATGTAGAGTCATGGTGATATTTATATTTCCCCCTATTATTTTGAACCATTCTTCATGTAGAGTCATGGTGATAAAATAAGAGGGGGAAATATAAATATCACCATGACTCTACATGAAGAATGGTTCACAATAAGAATTCTTACAATAGTCAGTTACATTTGGAGTACTTCATGCTGCCGCTGATTATAAGATACTGTAATAATCTAATTATAATAATATTTGATCTGAACACCTGGTCTATTATAATGGCTCACTGTGAGAGCTATGATCTGAACACCTGGTCTATTATAATGGCCCACTGTGAGAGCTATGATGTGAACACTTGGTATATTATAATGGCTCACTGTGAGAGCTATGATGTGAACACTTGGTATATTATAATGGCTCACTGTGAGAACTATGATGTGAACACTTGGTATATTATAATGGCTCACTGTGAGAACTATGATGTGAACACTTGGTATATTATAATGGCTCACTGTGAGGGCTATGATATGAACACTTGGTATATTATAATGTCTTACTGCGAGAGCTATGAGATGAGCACTTGGTATATTATAATGGCTTACTGTGAGAGCTATTACGTGAGCACTTGATGTATTATAATGGCTCACTGTGAGAGCTATTACGTGAGCACTTGATGTATTATAATGGCTCACTGTGAGAGCTATGATGTGAACACTTGGTATATTATAATGGCTTACTGTGAGAGCTATGATATGAACACTTGGTGTATTATAATGGCTAGCTGTAAGAGCTATGATGTGAACACTTGGTGTATTATAATGGCTAGCTGTAAGAGCTATGATGTGAACACTTGGTATATTATAATGGCTAGCTGTAAGAGCTATGATGTGAACACTTGGTATATTATAATGGCTAGCTGTAAGAGCTATGATGTGAACACTTGGTATATAATAGTTATAATACCTAAAGTTACTTAACAAAACTAAAGTTGGTCGAAGCTACAAGTTAAAGTAACAAATAATATCTCTCAATGAGGTTGTTAGAAGAGCTTACAAAAACACTTATTACGGTACTTATAAGTTTATAAATCATGATAAATTAATGTAATTTAATCGGTTTTTTTTACCGATATCTTCTTTAACAATGAAACACGGAAAGTAATAATAAATTTAATCTGTTCTTCCTGAAATTATTATCTCTTTATTTGTTTCTGCTCTCTGTACACTGCTTTGAAGTCACTTGAGTGTGTATCTGTGTCTTCTGTTTGTATACCACTGTTGAGTCACTTGAGTGTGTATTTGTGTCTTCTGTTGTATACTACTGTTGAGTCACTTGAGTGTGTATTTGTGTCTTCTGTTGTATACTACTGTTGAGTCACTTGAGTGTGTATTTGTGTCTTCTGTTGTATACTACTGTTGAGTCACTTGAGTGTGTATTTATGTTTTCTGTTTGTATACTACTCTTGAGTCACTTGAGTGTGTATTTGCTGAGTGTCTATATGTTTCTATGTTAATGTTCCTTTGATGATATGATGATCGAACATTTGTATCTTCTGTTTGTTTACTACTGTTGAGTCACTTGAGTGTGTATTTGTGTCTTGTGTTTGTATACTACTGTTGAGTCACTTGAGTGTGTATTTATGTTTTCTGTTTGTTGTCCACTCTTGAGTCACTTGAGTGTGTATTTGTGTCTTGTGTTTGTTTACTACTGTTGAGTCACTTGAGTGTGTATTTGTGTCTTGTGTTTGTATACTACTGTTGAGTCACTTGAGTGTGTATTTATGTTTTCTGTTTGTTGTCCACTCTTGAGTCACTTGAGTGTGTATTTGTGTCTTGTGTTTGTTTACTACTGTTGAGTCACTTGAGTGTGTATTTGTGTCTTGTGTTTGTATACTACTGTTGAGTCACTTGAGTGTGTATTTATGTTTTCTGTTTGTTGTCCACTCTTGAGTCACTTGAGTGTGTATTTGTGTCTTGTGTTTGTTTACTACTGTTGAGTCACTTGAGTGTGTATTTGTGTCTTGTGTTTGTATACTACTGTTGAGTCACTTGAGTGTGTATTTATGTTTTCTGTTTGTTGTCCACTCTTGAGTCACTTGAGTGTGTATTTGTGTCTTGTGTTTGTT
>NW_013678042.1:0-2182 GCF_000517525.1 Limulus polyphemus | reverse complement strand
AGCAAATATAATATGTTTCAATGTTAATGTTCCTTTGATGATATAATGACCGTACATTTGTGTCTTTTGTTTGTATACTACTGTTGAGTCACTTCAGTCAGACACTCAGCAAATATAATATGTTTCAATGTTAATGTTCCTTTGATCATATAATGACCGTACATTTGTGTCCCTGCTTTCACTGTGTCTGCGCGGCCCTGCAGTCAATTCTGGAGTGCCTTCGAGAAAAGGTAAGTACGCAAAACCCTCCGTCTGTTTTCCTCCCCCTCCTCCCCGTCACAGAATCTTTTGTTTCTGCTTTCATCACGAGTTGTTGGCTCTGCTTGGCTGTAGTTTCAGTGTTATGTTCTACGTAGTCCAATGTACGGTCTGTGCAAAAACGTGCCAGCTCCGTGTCAGACCACGGTTTGTGTTTAGGGCTGTAAGCTGTGAAGATTATTCTAAAGTTTTACATACGTAAAGGTTTCATGTATTGTAAAGCAGGCGGACGGGCACACCCCCTATTGAAGGGATGCTACCGCCTGTCAGGTTATGCTGGATGTTTCGTCTGGCAAACTTGTGCAGCCTTTTGTGTGTGTGATCACTGAATGTTCGTGTGTATTTTGTTTCAGTTTGTTTCGTTTACGTTCTATTAGCCAACGTAGCAATCCCTTCGTTGTCGTCTGTGATATGAAATATATCTCAGCACTTGATGCATGATTGCACAACGCCCCTAGCGGTCTCAGGTTTACTTGAATGTTTCGAATAGTATTTTTTTTTTACTAGCGACACTCTGCTTTTTTCTCTTCTTTTTCCCACTGTAGACTTTCAAATATTTTTCATTTGAAATAGCTTTCTTTAAAGTGCATGTATCATAATAGTAGAGACCTATAAACTAAAAATAAAATAAAAATTACTTTAGATTTTCCTATATTTAGTAAAATCATTATAGTTTTACTCAAATTCATATATATATTTTGTTGTAAACAAAATACTTAAAATACAAAATAATAATACTAAATGTTCAAATAAATACTGAAGTCAATGTTAAATCCTTTCTCAACGTATTAAACCTAAATATACGATGTAGATTTTTTACATTATCTTGAAATTTCTATAAACCTTAAGGTTTAATTTCGACTACTCGGAAGTATCAAGAAAATTAAATAAATACTAAAAAATACTAGTTAATTTTGAGGATTCTACGAGCTCTCTTTAATCCTCCTCATCTTTAGTCGTGTTTCCGTCATCCGTGGTCAAGTGGTCAGTAAACAAGGAGATGGGCTGACCGGAGTTCGAGTTGGTGTTGCTGCCGGCCACCATTTTGGATTCACACTCACTCGGCAAGATGGCTGGTAAGAACTTTCTTATGCCTAAAAAGCTCTAATTGTGTCAAAGAATAATATTCGAAGAACACACAATCCATCTTGACAACAGGTCAATAATGGTTACATACTTTGAAATCTATTTTCTTTCGTCGTAAGGCACTGAAGAGGAGAACAATCTTCTTCCTGTCAAAATTTTACTGAAGTAAAATTAGTGAAATATTTAGATTGACCAGTGCAGTGTTTGAAACCTAGTAACGTATTCTTGAAGTAAAATTAGGTGAAATGTTTAGACTGACCAGAAGAATACGTTACTTAGGTTTCAAACACTGCAGAAGTAAAATTAGTGAAATGTTTAGATTGACCAGAAGAATACGTTGTTAGGTTTCAAACACCGCAGAAGTAAAATTGGTGAAATGTTTAGACTGACCAGAAGAATACGTTGTTAGGTATCAAACACTGCAGAAGTAAAATTGGTGAAATGTTTAGACTGACCAGAAGAATACGTTGTTAGGTTTCAAACACCGCAGAAGTAAAATTGGTGAAATGTTTAGACTGACCAGAAGATTACGTTATTAGGTTTCAAACACTGCAGAAGTAAAATTAGTGAAATATTTAGATTGACCAGAATAATACGTTACTAGGTTTCAAACACTGCAGAAGTAAAATTAGTGAAATGTTTAGACTGACCAGAAGAATACGTTACTAGGTTTCAAACACTGCAGAAGTAAAATTAGTGAAATGTTTAGACTGACCAGAAGGATACGTTACTAGGTTTCAAACACTGCAGAAGTAAAATTAGTGAAATGCTTAGATTGACCAGAATGATACGTTACTAGGTTTCAAACACTGCAGAAGTAAAATTAGTGAAATGCTTA
>NW_013678041.1:10138-11452 GCF_000517525.1 Limulus polyphemus | reverse complement strand
TAATAAACCAGTTTTATTTAAGAAAGGACTTGTATCGCTAAAGTTTCTTCAGAAAGGAATTATACGGAAAAGTAACTAACGACCAGAGACGTAACAGTATTAATGGAACATTAAGAAACTTTCTCCATTAAGGATAACATTTGTTGCTTTTGATAGGCTTAGTTCAGCACTTTTGATAGGCTTATATCAGTACTTTTGATAGGCTTAGTTCAGCAACAGATTTTATTAGACATCCATTTCCACCTGCCGGAATAAACCTTTGTTCTTCAGTTATTGGTATAAATTTCCGTTTTACAAAAATCTCATTCCCCGTTAATTTATTTTACATACATGTAGTTTTAGAAACTATTCGACATTATAATTATTTTATGAATCTTAATCCTCATTTCAACATGTAACATTTTCTCAATTATGTACAGAATAGTATATACTGACTTACTCGAGATTTCATTATACTACAGCCAGGTTAAAGTTCAAAGCACGTACGATAGACAAGCATTAAAAAATATTCTATAATTTGAGATACAAGCAGCACAAAATGGTTCCGGTGAGATCCAAGACCATAGAGCAGCGTTTCACAAACTATGTTCCGTCCGAGATTGATAGGTGCTCCGTGAGAAAAATCATGATTTTAATAAAATATTTAAAACCTTTTGTACGACCATAACTTATTATGAAATATTTCCCTATATATTAGAATTAAATAATATCGATTTCACATTGAAGAAGAATTGTAGAAGATGCCATATCTATTCTACATAATATCTTAGTGGAGAAGTTTGTACCTAAAATATATTATAGGATAAAGATGTAAAAGTTCATATTAATATGTAATTTGATAAAATAAATAAATTAATAATATACAAATCTAGAGGACGCTGCGCGCGCAACATACCCTCTACACTGATATTTCACGTGTCTAGTGTTCCGTTAGCTTTTTCTCAGCTGAAAAGTGTTCCAGGCCAAAAAAGTTTGGGAAACGCTGCCCTAGAGATTTAGTTTCACTTTATTAAAATATATATAAATAAAAAGAAAGATAATATAAAATTTTACAGTCGTTTACGTCTCAAGTTCGAAACCGTAATAATATAAAAACTTTATACTGGATAAATTCTCTTATAATATCATTTTAAAGTAGAATTATGTGCCGTGTGTAAATATTATAATATGAAAGTGTCATGAAAACTTTCACTTTAAATAATTAAATAATATTAGGTCGTCAAGAAATTAATGTCGCGTTTTGGAACACTTTCATTACCCCCCCCCCACCCAACCCCCAAAAAAACGTACATCACGTATAATAGTTAAACGAAC
>NW_013678041.1:0-9138 GCF_000517525.1 Limulus polyphemus | reverse complement strand
ATATATAAGTTGTTCGGATTTTTCATCTAAATAAAAGCGACATTAATTTCTTGACGACGTAATATTATGTTTGATTTTGAGTTAACCAAATCCTTGTCTGATCAGTGCCTATGTTGAAATGATCCTGTGAAAAAATGTAATAAAATCAAGTGTTTTTCAAAAGTTAGTATCCTTTATTTTTGGTATGGACATCCAGGGTATTATGGAAAATAAAAGGGAAGTAACACATAAAAATTTCGAGAAAGTGTTCTACACCTATCACTTTTAACATCATCAGTGTGACCCACAGCTTCCAATGAATCACAGACACACACACAAAAAAACTTTTAACAGTGTGTGTGTGTGTGTGTATGTGTGTGAGTGAGTGAGTGAATGAAGGAAGTCAAGAAGACAACCGAAGACACGACGCGGTTTCCTCGTAGCTAGTTACAGCCACGGTCACAGAAAAACAGTTGTTGTTCAATGATTTAAATATTTCCTAAACCACTTTTATGTATGTTGTATCACAGCCTGCTTAATGAGCCCTGGTATTGGCGGAAAGACTTCGTTGGCACTGGATTTAGTAGATAGTGTAACTGAATGACACAGTATTACACAGTGTTGCTTTCACAGCAACGAGGATCAATAATTATTTAATCGAATAATATAACATGAGAATGTAAGTAATTATAATTTTCATAAGACATTAGTATTATGTCTATTATATCTTAATAGGCCTAATACTAATGTCTTACAAGAAGTATAATTAATTATAATCATGCTTCACCAGCTTAAAAATAAACGTGTTCACACTATGATAAATATTGTTATGGCGTTCTTTCGTTGGCGGGCTTTTTTTAAATTACCCGATGAAAATAATATAAAGTTTAGTCCACATAAACTATGGTATGGTGAATTAATTTATTTCCTTCTTTAACGTTTCTACAAACTTAAACATTAGTACACCGTGGTAGCTGGTTGTAGGCCAACATTACAAATGACATTAATTAATGTAAAGCGAATCAACGCACTTGTACAAAGCAACTCAATATGTGCTGTAGCAAATACAGATCCAAATTATTCCCTAAAAACATAATGACTGATTTAACTATATATTCTGAAATAACTCTATGTATACACACTTCACAACTGTCTTACATTTACAATAAAGCTTCGAATGTGCTAGAACATCTTGGTTTGTTTAAAATTTTCTCGATGTTCTACGCCCCTAGTTAACAAACAGATTAAAACATCAAAAAATACAGCTTACAACAATATCATAACGTTATTAGTACTGAAAACGTTATATTATATTATAATAATTAAATATGCATTGTAAGTTTCTTTTAAATTTGAAACATAAAAATAATATTTATAAATACATTTGCAGGATACAAGCTTGAATAATCTTTGTATACCATCTTGAAATATTCCTATCAGTTACTTCAGAATTAACCAAAGTTCAACAAACGAGTACTATCAGTATGTCCTCCTTCCTTTAAGCAGGGAAATTTGCTAAAAAAGCAGATTTTGAAATATGCAGTAACGTCACGGATATTGGTGAGTTTGTGATTGGTTCACCGTTACAACAATTTATCTTTTTCTTGCTTCCTTCTAGGAGAAAAGGTTTCTTGACTAACTGTTTTATACCAGTGAGCGCTAGTTACGTTCTGGATGCAGTGTTAAGCTTATCTATCGAGAAATGCAAGAGAAAACTACACTGTATCTCAACTACTTCTCTAGTATGACACAAACACACGCTTTCCTTGTCGGGTTTTAGGTCTTAAAGACCTGGAAGGGTCAGGTGCGTTCAGCTCCTTCCTCCATTCTTGTAGATGATAATGGTTGCGGTTACAGGAGAATATTCACATAATTATTACATGAGGGTCAGAGGAACCCGCACTTACTCTGACCCCTTTCAGGGCAATGTCCATGTTAGTAATTCTTGTAATATTCGGTGGATATATACAATTCTCTTTCGTTCATTATTACAAAGCACTGTACTTAGTGAGCATACACTTTCATTAGTTTTTACAATTCCTGGAGAGTATTTTCAAAGCTTCTAGTACGACACATATCAAGAATAATGATGTAGAAATAAACGAAGTCTCCCAATTTGATCGTGGGGGGGGGGGAGCCGCGTCCAGTAATGGGAGAAATAAAACTCCCCAGGTTATCGAGAAGCGACATTTTTCCAGGAGCAAAGAAAGATAAAAGAACTGTAATAAAGACTGGAACTTGGAACGTTAGAACAATGTTGAGGATGAGGAAATTAGAAAACATCCAGAAAGAAATGCTGCATGTCCAGCTGAACATTTTGGGACTTTGTGAAGTACAGTAGATGGGTGAAAGAGATTTTAACAGTGATGGTGTAAGAGTTATCTATGCTGGAGGACAAGAAAGTCATAGAGGAGTAGGAGTACTGCCTGATGAGAAGACAGCAAAGGATGATCTTAAGGTAATTCAAAGAAGTGACAAACTGTTACTTGTCAAACTGAAAGCCCAACCAGTGGACATTGTGATCGTTCATGTCTAAATGCCCACATCTGACCACGATGAAGAGGAGATAAATGTAATTTACTAACAGATGGAAGAGATGATTGAGGCAGAAAATTGAAATGATTATAAGTTCATTATGGGTGATTGGAATGTAACCGTAGGAAAATGAAAAGATGGTAAAGAGATTGATGGTTACAGTCTGGGAACCAGAAATAAAAAAGTAGTTGAATTCTGCAGACCGAGAAAAATCTACATAGCAAAGGAGATGATATACGTGGAAGAAACTGGGTGAATGTCAAAGATTCCAGCAAGATTATATTATAGTTAAACAGAGATACTAAAATAACATGTTAAACGCTCACATCTACTCAGGATCAGACACTTCAAAGCGGAAACTGAAAAAGAAATCAGCCTAAGCACGAGAAGAAACAAATGTAATATTAAGTTACTCAAAGGACAGCAAGGAGCAGATTGAAGAAGCAATGGTGCAGGAAAAGTAGGCAATGTAAAGGACTTGAGTGTACAAGAAAAATGGAATCGTATAAAGAATAGAACACTCACTCATAAGCACAGAATATAACATTAGCAGACAGATAGGAAAAACTAAGAATAACAAGAAAACGATAAAGACAAATGGAAGAATGTCAATGTAGAAGAAGGAAAAAAGAATCCAGGAAAAGGAACAATGAACTGAGAATAACACTATTAAAACAAGAAAATTTTGGTGCGGCAGGGAATGCTTACAATTAGAGGAATAGAAAAGACAAAGAAGATCAGACTTACGGTACAAAGTAGTGAAACAAATTTCAAGAAAACGACAAACTAATGCAGATTGTACCACAAAGCATAGGAAGAAGGAATAGTCAAAAAAATATGTAAGGAGTATGTAGAAAAGCATTATGTTTAAGAAAAGCCATACAGACTTGAAAGAGAAAAAGAGGAAAGTGTGGACAAAAAATATAAGGGTTCTGCTATACTTAAAATTTAAATAGCTGCAGCATTTAAAGGTATGAAAACAGGGGCGGCAGAAGGAATTGGCGAAATTCCTTCAGAAAGTATAAAATTATTGGAAGAAGGAATAATAAATGATTCGAACAATAAATGATTTGACCAAAGAAATGAATGACCATCAGACTTTATGAAATCAGTAGTGATAGCAATCCCAAAGAAACCAATTGCAATTGACCTCTCAAATTTCAGAACAATTAGCCTGATAACATACATATCAAAAAACGTTTTTTTAATTATTCAGTCAAGGATTGAAAACAAAGCAGAGACCTACATAGCAAAAGATCAATTTAGGTTTTGGAAAGGATGCAGAACAAGAGAAGCGATTGAAGTAATTTTAATTATCTGTGAAAGGAGTTTCGAATTTAACCAAGAGATATTTATCTGTTTTATTAATTTTACGGAAGCATTTGAAATAGTAAACTGGAATACTTTGTTCAATGTACTCAGAATAGTTGGAGTGGACTGAAAAAAATAGAAGACTGCTTTTTTACATGAGTCAGACAACAACAGTGATAATAACTGAAGGTGAATCAGATAATGCAGTGATCAGAAGAGGTGTAAGTTAGAGGTGCATATTATCACCAACACTCTTCCATTTCTAAGTAGCGACAATGATGAAAGAAGCATGGAAAAACCTGACTGAGGGAATAATGATAAGGACAGATAGTAAGATCTTGACTATGTGCAGATGAAAAGGCAGTGCTGGCTCACACAGAAGAAGAGCTTTAAATTTTAATTACAAAACTAAAAGAAGCAGCAAAGTACTATACAATGAAAATAAACATGAATACGTCTGAAATGATGATGGTGTCAAGAAGAGAAGGTGTAAAACTTAACATTCATGTCAAAGGTAAAAGTTGGAAGAGAAGAAAGAGTTTCACTACATAGTAAGTCTTATCACATCACATGGTTGGTGTTCTAAGGAAATCAAAGCTGGAATTGGAATGGCCAAAAAAGCCTTCAGAAAGAAATAGGGTCTACTAACTAAACACTTTGAGAAAAAGCTGAAGAACAAAATATTAAAAGAATTACGTCTGAATAGTGGCAACGTATATATACGTGATGTGTGAACAATACGTGAGGAAGAAGTAAAGAGACCAGGAGGTTGTGAAAGGTGGATTTGGCGGAGATTCGTGAAAACAGTTTGGTCTGGAAGAAAGACAACTGAAGATGTTCTTTATCAGGTGAGAGAAGAAGGTGTACTTATCCTATCAGTCATCAAGAGGGGGAAATCTATTCTGGGCATGAGTTGAGAGGGAACAGCCTGATGAAAGAGGAGATAGAAAGAAGATTCTTGGGAGAAGATCAAGAGGAAGGAAATGATGATGATGCCAGATGATGTTCAACAGTTCCCTGGTGTGACACTAGTAAGTCTATGAATTTACAATGCTAACATTCGGGATCTGATTCCCCATGGTGGACACAGTAGCTAGCCTAATGAGGCTTTGCTTACTCAACAGCATTAGTTGATATTCAGCAAGGAAGGATTATGGGCAGATGAAAAGAGCAGCTGAAGACAGAACGAAATGGAAAGACGAAATGTACTTTGGACCCATCTAAAGACAGAATACTTGATGATGATGAGCCCCAGTTCTGACATCTGACAAAGAAAGCATGTAACCACGAGTCTTTAAAAATTATTTAAGAAACATTAATTTAAAAATACATAACTTAGAGCCAAGGCACGTACCATTACTTAAGGTTTGGTCATTCCAATCGAGTCCTTTTGGTTCATTTTGAGGGAAAGTGTTTGTTTTTTTTTGCTGGTGTTTCAAACATTCTCGGATCTTTTTCACATTATGAGCTGCATAAGGTATGGTAGCCATTATATCTAAAAATAACATATAACAAAACAAACTTTGTATCTTATTTTAAAACATGTTAATGTAAAATGATGAAACAATGACAAGATTATTAAAATTTTATCTTTGCTGTCCATTAATATGATAAGTACCAGTTTCTCATCAGATTATAAATATATATATAGATAATTGTTTATCAAAGCTCTGATTATGGTGATGTCTATACTTTGAGAGTTTTAGGATGAAATTGAATTATACACCTTTTCAAATAACTTTATAAACTAAAAGTTACAAAATAAACAAAAACACAGTTCCATTGTGCTACAAAGTTATGTATAATTCTGCAGTTGAATCTAGTGGCACTTGAATTGTGTATTGTGTTAAAGTGAAATTCGTCATTTTAGTGTAACTTAAAAAATGGTGATGATGTTTTTTTACAATAAGCAGTTTAAGCTGAAACTTTTCGGAAAGTAATCAATTAATTTTTGCAATTTGTTTTTGCTACTGGTTAAACCTTTAGAAAAGTTTACAATTAACTGTCAGAAACGTTTCTCTAGCCTGAAAAAAATATTCTACAAATGTAGTATATCCAAGTGAAACTGGATTAACTTTAGATCTATATCAGAACAGAAGATTCACTCAAGATACTGATTACAAAGTAGCACTAAATCTCTTACTAACTGAGTTTATGTAAAATGGAGTGATAAGACTGGACACAAAGTATAATACAAACTGCACAATATTTACTATACACTAAACACAAGTACAGTGTTTGAATAAATACGGTGAACTATTGCTCTGGCTGGATACGTTCAGTGGTTGACAATTCAGGATTCTGTTTCAGACTAGATTAACTAAAGGTAACATATTTTAACTTGCAAGAAACCTCAAGGAGCTATCAACTTAACAATTGTTGAAGGATACTGGTGTAGACTTTCTTACACAATGTGCAGTATTGAACAATATCCTTTATGGGTGGAACAGGTATTGTCTGGTTCGAGAACAACAAAGGAGCAACGGTAAGTAGAATGAAATCAATTTAATGTTGTTGTTTTTTTTACCACATGCACATCTATAGAACAAAGAATAGACTTAAAAAATACTACAGTATTAGATGAAGGTAGAAATATTGATAATATTGGTTGATAATAAGAGCACAGCATACCTTCCTGCACTCGTAGACGTGCCACAGGTTATGTGCATCCATGCTACTTTCCTCAATCTGAGTCAGACGTATTTCATCTTGCTGCACAACAAGGAGTGTCCTCGCTAGACCCGAGTCCTTCGAGAACTCTTAAAGCATTAATCATGGTATCCATCCACTAGTGGAATCTCCTAAGGTATGGCTTGTCGGCGTTATAGGAGAAACGGTCTTGGCTCTCTTATGATCTCCAGGATCTGACGTTCAATGAACGGATAGGATCTAACAATCTGGCGAGACAATCCATCTGCACGTTCTTGTTGTGATAATGTATGATTAGATCATACTCCTGTAACACGATTATTCAATGTACTATCATCCCTCTGGGGTTTCTAAAGTTCGACCACTTCAGCGATGCACGGCATATTTGAACATTAAACTGTCTACCATACAAGTAGCGCCAAAGGTGTTTTAGGAAGACCAACAACTGCAAGCAGTTCTTTTCTTGTTGTACAATATTTGCACTCAGGGGCCGTGAGTGTATGACTAGCTTACTTGATTACACATTCTACTCCATCTTGCAACTGCCTTAATTACACTATCACTGGCGCAGGAGCCTAACAACATGATAATGAAATATATGTATGTGTAGATATATATCAAAATCTACCAAACAAATCTGTATGATCTGCTAAATCTATTTCATTAATTTCCGGGCTCAGTTTGAAAATGAACAAACCTCTTTAAACAGAGGCTATATTCGTCATTGGCCCTAGCTAAGATACTGAAATAGTTTGAATGGACGACTACGTCACATTCACCTGGGGCACGTTCAAGTACACTTGACTTAGTCAGGGATATAAAGTTTACACGGTCTTTCACACGAGTTAACAATTTTCTTTTATTACAACCAATACAGGCCCGCTGTCGTATCATCAACAAAACTACACAAAGATCGTGTGTATTTCTTACATCTATTCATCTCGATGATATGACAACACCTAAAGTGTGGGTATGACTTACTCGGTTCCTGACATTTTTTGGTAACGGTCATACTTCGTGTCAACAACACAGACAAAACCAAGTTTTTGGTCTTTCAGTTATTATGGGCGATATTGCTGTAAGGTTTATATAAGAAAGTACCCGTCCTCACTTCAGGTATGTGTGGAAAACTACTGTTGTAAACCACATAACGAAACATGTAATCCTTTCAATAAAGAACCATCTTTGATTATTTGTCAAAATCTACAGAGTGGTTTAAATATACTCGAAGTTTTGCCACATTGTTTCCTAATTGTCTTTATGTTGAAAAGTGATTCAGCTTATGTTGTCGAGAGGGTTTGTTGGTTTGTTTGAAGTTAAGCACAAAGCTACATAATGGGCTATCTGTGCTCTGCCCACCACGGGTATCAAAACCCGGATTCTAGCGTTGTAAATCCGCAGACATACCGCTGTGCCACTGGGGGGCATGTCGAGAGTAGATAATGTAGAGAAATCAGGACTTACATGTTAGATGTCGTTTGAAGCGTATTAACAAAGAAATCATTAATGTCTAATAGATTATTTTATTTGAAACAAATATAACAATATTGTACAGAAATTTCGATTTGTTTTAAACTCTTCTTTCATCATGTTGATTGTTAAATTATATTTAAAGTCTATGCCGAGAATAATCTTATACTTATCTAACGAATTTTAAGCCTGCTTAGTTAATTGTTTCTTTCGTTGTATTTCGCGGAAGTCTACTAGAGAGTTATCTATGCTAGCAGTCCCTGATTTAGAAGCGATAGAGGAAAGGCAGCTAGTCAATACCACCCACCACCAACTCTTGATTTGCTCTTTACGAACAAAAAGTGGGATTGATCATAACATTATAAAGTCTCCACGGCTAAAGAGGCTTGCATATTTGGTGACGGGATTCGAACCTGTGATCCCATAGATTGAGACTCAAGCACCCCTAACCACCAGGCCTTTACTTATCTAATACACATATTTTTAGTTAATTACTGCATAACTACTTATTTATAGTAATATGAATACTAATAATATTCAAGAGCCGGGATACAAAATTACCATGTAGCTTTCTTAGTATTAGTCCAAACTCTACACCTGCCTTGAAAACTCACTAACTGTGACAGTTGCGTAATTCGTTAACCACCGTATGGAATGTGTATTTAATGATTTAATACTGAAAAATTTCGAAACCTTACCGCAGAAAGTATCTTCTGAAAGGGTAGGTCATAAATGGCGTTTCACTATCCACTATGTGCGTTGTTTCCTGCTTCAAAACTAGTTTTATTAGTATACTAGTAATTGGCACAACGTCAACAGACGTGTTGAACTCAAGTTTGTAACCTCTATGTATCCCAGGCATTATTTGGCAAAGAATATAAGACCGTTTAACACGTTACCGTGTCTACAACTTAAAAATAACTTAGGGTTGTTCTTCGGTAGAGAATTCAAATTGTCACCTAACACTACTCCCCCAACCTCCGTATAAAAAATACAATCTTGCTTTTCAACGAACAAACCAGTAAACTCAACACAACCCTAGAACGAATAATCACACATAAGCAAGTGCAATTTTGAAGATAGACGAAGAATTAAAAGCTTTACACTACTCCCCTCCCCACCTGTGTAAAGGAGTTGTGTCGCTTAAGTTTCGTCGGAACGAAGTTACGGAAAGTTAATTAACAAACGGAGACG